>NW_020523376.1:0-54628 GCF_003368295.1 Carassius auratus
TAAAAATGTGAGTAAAACAAACTGTCAGGTAAAAAAAAAAAGGTTTTAAGTGGGATTAGATTTTCTTATTTGTCACCTCAACATGAACTTTAAAACTGGTTTTTGCCTCTAGATTTAAGTTGCTAACAAGTTGTTAAATAAAGAACACAGCTACCACAAGCATTCAAATTTGCGTGCTTTATAAATAGATTTTGATATAAATGTATTTTGTTAAACAAAACCCAAATGTCTTCAGGTAAAGTTTAAAAGAGTGTTAATTAGTGTTGTGTTATTTTCTTATGGGTTTGAAAACTGCAATGTTACATGTCACTGGAAACTTGGTGCATAGTGAGGCTTTAGCAACTACAAATTAAGATTAGCATATCAAAACACACTTCTACCCACCTTTTTTTTCTTTTTACTTTTTTTTTTCTTTGATCCACTGATCTATGTGCCTTCAGTACAGTGGCACACAACACAAAGATGCTGAAAACAAAATCTCAAACTCACAAGCAGAAACCGATTCCCTAAAGCGGGTATGCAATATCACATGTGCACACCATCTAACCGGACCTCTCGTTATCAGACACCACATTCATCTCCCTATATGAGTGCCAAGGATAGGGCATGATTAGGATGCCATGCGCTCGTCCCAGCAGGGTTGGCAATATGCCCTCAGATCTTCTGCGGGGGAAGTAGAGCAAGGTGAAGATAGAAATTCAAACCCTCTGGTCCTCCCTCACCTGTCCCTGTCTCCTACCATCCATCCCAATGCTTCCAGTCGCAGGAGGCCTGAGGGCTGGAAATCAAATGCTCGCAATCCCCCTGACTGCAGAAATTCCCCATTAAGTATTTCCACACCTATGAACGTTTTGAACCACAGCGGGAAGAACACAGCATCGTCCACATAGCTATTTTAAAAAAGACAGAAAACAAGCCAGTACCAAAATACATGGTGTTAATACCTACAACCAAAAACAAGGATGTCAACAGGGTTATACTGTGGGCCTATTTGGCTTAATTCAGAGTATAAATAAAATAATTTACAAATTTAACATTTTTTTAATAGCCATAGCTATCTATGTTTTTAATAATAGCTTGCTCCTGTCTATCATTATATACTTGAATATTACATTGTATCAATGTCACTTTACAGTAAATTTCAGTTCATTGACATTATGTATTATGTATAATGAACTAATATGAAATATGCTTCCAAAACATTTATTAATGTAGGTTATTATTACTTTAAGCATAGACTAACATTTAAAAAAATCAATTTGTATAAATCAACATATTATAAACAAACATGAATTAACAATAACATTATAAAGCATCATTAACCAAGATTAATAAATAATTAATTAATAAATGCCATAAAATAGCTTAATTGCAAAGTGTTATGATTACATCTATTTTATTAAATCTATTCAGAGCTGCACTCTTATATTTTTTTCTTTTATTTATTCTTTATTTGACAGGGACAATGGACAAGTATAACCCCAGAATAGCTACAGAGCTAAATTTCATCTGCTGTCCCTGGGCAGGAGTAAACCAAATTATCAATAAAAATACCATACAAATTAAACACAATAGAATACAAGAAGTATAAAAACATATAAAAAAATCATTACCTTGTATAATCAATGATCACAAAACTGACTTGCCTTTAAAAAATGTCAAATGTAATTTAAATTTAACAAAGGAAGTACACTGTCTAATATCAGTTGGTAAACTAGCTTTTACAGAAAAAGTTGATCGTCCAAAATCTGTTTTTCTAAAGTGCGCTTCGCAGTCACCTCTTAACGAGGCTCTTGTCTGTCTTATGCTGTCATTGCGCAATGAAACAAACACCACCTGTTTGATTACCAGCAATCTTCAAAATATCTTCTTTTATGCTCAACATAAGAAAGCAATTCATACCGGTTTGGAACGAATTGAGGGTGAGTAAATGATGACCGAATTTTCATTTTTGGGTGAACTATCCCTTTAATGCATTCAAGATTTAACATAAAGTAACATAACATAAAAAAGGTTCTCTGCCTGTGAATCAGATTGTACAGTATGCCTTAAAGGGGTCATCGGAAGTTGGTATGATTCTTTAGGGTCCTAATGAAAAGTCTGTAACATAGTTTGGTTTAAATTTCTCAGTGGTGGTGTAAAACAACACCCTTTTTACCCTGCTCTTCGATAAATAAACAGCAGAAACAAAAACAATTCCATAAAAGTTGCTTTTGTCGATATGTTAACCTGAAGAATGTGTTTTTATTCTCTTCCCATTTAAATGCAAGTTCTAATCAATACAAACTGAAACATTTGCGGTCAAACCGCAGGCCCACTGGTGGGAGCTAATCTTTAATTTGATACATCAGGCACATATGACAGTATCACCTGACAGCGCAGCAGGATCTAGCCTCAGGGCCACCATTATGCAGCAGTCTTTCCTCCCCTGCATGTCAGTCAGACCAGGGGTTGATCAGCTACAGCCGGGAGAAAGTTCAGTCACTATATCAGACAAACCATCAACTCCAATGGGTATACTTCTCTCTTTCACTGCTCTGCACTGCCCCTTTCCTTGCAAGGTGCCATGCATTTTGCGTATTTCCAGCCTTCCCTCCTCTACGTTCCCTCTCTCTGCACCTGTCTTATAGGTCACCAGTCTCTGATGGGCTCTAAAAGCAGACATAGCCTTTCTCACAGAGCTAGTGAAGCAATACAGACTTACACACAAGCAAGCACACATCTACAGAACAAGAACCAAAATCACCTGCTGGGACCAGCACAAACTAAAAACACCTCACACTGAGAGCCAGACAGATGGAAATGGACATCAGCACACACCATCACATCATTACACTGCATAAAAAAGCACATCCTCAAGTGAAGACCCAGCACAGCACCAAAAGGTTTATCAAACAAACATTGAACATGCAGTAAAACACACTTTGGTCAGTACAAACCATGCATTTGTCGCAAGTAAACCCAGATTTAATTTACTCTGGCATCTCATTTAAACTAATTATGCTGGAATCTGTCTAACTTGGCTAATATCAACCAAATTTAACCAATTTCAACCAAAACACTATTCAGAATAGGACTGAGAAAACCTTTGAAATTAACCTCTGAATTTAAATTCACTCACAAACAGAGTCACATAGCAACAGACAGACACGGTTATATTATGAAACGTTTGAGATGGCTATATAGCCACACTTGTTGAAGTTGAACTTTGATGTTAATGTGACAAAAAATTATTTACTGACCATATAATTATTAGTGTAGCATAACTAGATATATAAACATTAGCTATATAGATAGCTAGAATGGACAAAAAAAAAATAAAGATATACAATAGATACAATAGCAATGAAACGATAGATAGATAGATAGATAGATAGATAGATAGATAGATAGATAGATAGATAGATAGATAGATAGATAGATAGATAGATAGATAGATAGATAGATAGATAGATAGATAGATAGATAGAGTTATCTCAATCAATATCTATTATCTAAATCGCTTCTAAAAATGGCACCTCAACCATCAATTACTGGACCCCATATTTAAATATTTAGCCGTGCTGTTTTTTTTCTGGAGAGAGCAGGTCTGGTTGAGGGATTCAACATGCTCCAATCACAGATTACATCACAGAGCGCCTGTCAGAGAAATTCACTGAATTTACTAGAGGCTTTGGCAAATCTCACCATGTAATTTACTGAAGTAGGAGCTCTGTTCCTCTCATCTCCCCCAGGGAGATTAATTTCATATCCAGTGTCACATTGTGTTTTGTTTTTCCAGTAAATATTAAAGTCTCCCTGTAGAAACAGATAAGACCACTAGACACACAGAGTGGACTATTTCAGAAATACTCCGCTAGTTGCCAGTTGGAGGACAGCAGTATTTAACCTCCCTCTATCTCTGTCTCTTTCTCTCTGTCTCCTCATATCAGTCATATGTAGAGGCTAACAAAGATTTTAATATAGTGCGCTGAATTACTTCAGCACACCAAGTAAACAGACATTATAAAGTGTCAATATTATCTTACACTTTCATATCTATTTGAGCGTGGACAGTTTACAATCCTGATGAAAATGCCATTTAACAGGTGAGGTAATATTAGTTTACATTGTGGCCTATGCTATGCTGTCCTAGTGAAACACAGCTGATGAAATGGTCTTAAGCAGAACAGTGAGACAATATTTCTCTCTATTATACAGTATTTGGGGTCATTTCAAAGCACTTAATTGTCATGATTGTTTCATAAAGCATAAAAAAGTGCCAACAGAAGAAAATATATGGTGCCACAATAGTAAAAAAAAAAAAAAAAATATATATATATATATATATATATATATATATATATATATATATATATATATATATATATATATATAAAACACTATAATACAATAAAAATTTAATTATAGAACATTAAGAATATACTGATGTATAGAGAAAACTGAATATGGTGAGTAGTTTCTCAGTAGTTTCTGAGAATGTAAAACTCCAAGACTTTTCTGCAACTAACACATGAGTGTCATCCACTAGTCCTCTTCTTTTTCATACTTGAATTGAATTTTAGAGATTTGAAGATGTTTTGAAGACATTCCCTCTTATTAGATTTATGGCAGTGAAGCAGAAACTCACAAGCGCACCATATCATGAGCACAGACGCTTTTTTCTTTTGGAACCCAAATTCTCTCTCTTTCCTCTTATGTTACCCTTCATTTTCAAAGTGGGGCAGCGGCAGGTGAAAGCCTGAGTTTTGATCTGCTGGATTGGCCAGTGGCTTGTTTGCCAGCACTGATCTTCAATTTCTCTGCTCTCACTGCTGCTTGTCATTAATCAGGATTCGCACTAAACCCAGAGTCCAAATGATTCTAATTACTTTTCATTATGGTCCTGTTGGCCCAGGGATACTGATGCATTCTGTCACTTCATCAGAAGATGCACCAGCCAAGAGAATTAAAATAGATAGAAAAAGCAAATGCGTCATGCAACCTTTTTTTTTTTTTTTTTTTTTTTTGATGGAACTCCAGTGACAGTCACGCTTATTTGTGTGCCCTGGATTGTGAGTAAATTATACATAATTGATGCAACTGATCTGCAGAAAGTGCAATGTGGTTACTGATCAAATTTAAACAAGTATGATTTTTTTGTGAAGAAAGTACTGCAGCACTTACTGTATTACAATTGGTTATTGCATAAGGTGTCATGAACAACATTTTTTCATTAACATTTATCTATTCATGTTAATTTATAAACACATAGTTTACTGTTAATTTGTCACAGTATGTTAAATATTTATACAACATTTAAAAAGTCGAATCAATTAACAGAGAAACGAATTGCACAACATTTACACTTTTGAAGATTAATCTAAACAAATTATACTTACATGTGTAATGTAAAAATTAGTTACCCAATAAATATATTTCTCAAATATATTGCTTCTGATCAAAGGAGATCAGTGCTTCGGGGAAAAAAAAATACTGTAGTTTGCAACCTTGTCTTTTCTTTCTTTTTTCTTTTTTTACAATATCTCCTTTCTCATGTTGTGGCTTAATGTGGTTTCCTGGCGGTGTGCAGTAACCTTGGTAACCAGGTTGATGAGTACCGCAGGGTAGATGGGGTGTGGTTATCTACTTCCGCTGTGGAGAAGTCCAGTGGATGTGTCTAGAATATCCCAGCTAAGTGCTTCAGATAAGACCCAAAGGGAAACAGAGGTGGCTCTGGAATGACTGACACAGATTGCCATCACCGCTGTCTATCAGCTAAGAACTGGGAGATTATGTTTTATCCACAAAATAAACTCAGTAAACAAAGATTCAAATTAGAAAGAACAACTTATTCATAAAATATAAAATTCATTTTTTTAAAAATGGTAACACTTTAGTATATGGTCCAATTCACACTAATAAGTAGTTGCTTATTAGCATGTCTATTATTAACATATTGGCTGTTTATTAGTGCTTATAAATTACATATAATGCATGACATCTATAATCTTAACAGCTACCTTATAAACTTTTAATAACCAGCAAATAAGGAGTTAATTGAGGCAAAAGTCATAGTTAATGGTTAGTTAATAGTGAGAATTGGACCCTAAAATAAAGTGTGAACGAAAAAATCATAAAAATGTATTTTCTTTTTTTTTCAGAAGAGTTTAGAAACTGAGCTATAAACTCAGCAGCAGTTCCATACATCAGGTTTTCTGGTTTTATACATCATTTGCCTGATTTATTCAAAATGTATTCCTAAAAAATAGTGTATATTTAGTTTATTTCAGTCTGTTGACCATATTTTCTGATTCATGGAGAGATAAAATGACTCCAACAGTTATTCCAAACCTTTAACTCTACAGAGCTTTGAACTTGGCTTCATCCGATATTCAGATTTCGATTTATGAAATCTTTGCAAATTATTGCATATCTATATATATATATCGGGTGATATCTTCAAGTTTAAATGTTTGCCCTGTTTGCCTTAAGATGAATTTAAAAAAAATAACTTCCCCTTGCTCACATCATGAGAAGTTTACAGCAGTAGAAGATGAAAAACTGAATATAGAACTTTGCACAGAAAGGTTGATAAGTGGTTTAAATTACACTAGTCTCATGTTAAAAAAAACGAATGCAGTCTTGAGTCTATATTTTCACTTTTAAAACAATGTGTATTGTAATGTTTGCTTTGGTGCAATGCCTTGCCCCATAAACGCCCACTGTAAGTGGATTACTGCAAGTCCAAAGATGAGTCTAAATGATTTTCTAGATTAAAACACACACATAGGCACATCAAGCATTTAAACAGAAAGACGTTTAAATATGAAGCATAACCCAACATTTCAAACGTTTCAGTCAGTTACAGTAAAGTATATCAATTCATTCAAATCATGTCCATGTCTTTGAGATATCTAACCCAAACAAAGAGATTCCACCTCATCTAAGATCACACTGAGTTCCCAGAGCGCTGTCTGTCTATCAGCTCACCTGAGCATATATATGCATTATATATGCTTGCTGAATTATTAGCAGTAAACGTATTGGTGAGGTACATGCAGTATAATGGGGATGTGACGTTTACGTGATGATCTACTGTAGATCCCAGACTAATAATTCACTTTCGCATCTAATAATTCACATTTGAATCTCTTGAATTATTCAGGAAAGGTTTCTCCGATTAAACAGACGTTAGTGCTAAAGGCATCTTAAAACATATTCCCATAGTTCCTCACTGTAAACTATAGACAAAGGAATACAAGACATTAGCTTAAACCTGTTAATTGCTTCAAATCCTAGGAGATTTGTGCCGTCTCTTTGTGATTCTACACGGGACACCCCATTTTGTTCCCATTACACTGGTGATTTGTCATCTGAGCAGCTGTATTTCCTCGGGGTCAGGTTTATCCCTTTACTCTTCCCTTTGGGATGCCGCAGAGATGAGGAATTATTTGGGATTTTCATGTATCACAGCACTTTCTAGTCTCGTCGAAAGATAGAGTGAACATATACCCACCCACGCACACAAACAACATTGTGAAACACACTAAAAAAATATATACAGGAAATGCACACACTCACACTTTCCTTCCTCTGTTGTTCATTTGTCTGGTATCAGTTTAGAGTCCTCTCTAATTGGCACCTGAGTTCGGCTACACAACAGTCTGTCAGCTGTGAAAGCCAAGGTATCATTATTTTCCTTACACACACACTTTTCTTCAAAATAACGGGATAGAAAGTCATTCTTCACACAGTGAGTGAATTTGCTTACTGCCTGCACAGACAGACTGTAAGCTTCTCTGAGGTTGAGGGCATTTTGCATAGAGTTTACACATATAAAGCCAAGAAAGATCTGGAATACCTGGAGAATTCTATCGGTTAACACTCTTATTCATTTCAAAGGCAGAGGGGGAAAAATCCATTACAAAAATATTCATTTCACTCCTTACATAACCCCTCAAAAAATAAATGTATATAAAATAATAGTAAAATATATAAAAAAATGTACATTAATATATATAACGTATATAACGTGTATTATATATATATATATATATATATATATGTTTCATAAATGAATTTACGGGTTAAATTAATTTACGTTTAATAAATGTATTTACATAAAAAAGTTTGTGCTGAATAAATAAAGGTTTAATTTTGTGTCGTCTTATTGATTAATTGTGATTAATCGCATTCTAAATAAAAGTTTGTTTACAAAATGTGTGTGTACTGTATATTTATATATAAAGACATATGCATGTATATATTTAAGAATTATTCATTCATATTATTTAAACATATCTTTTATTAACATATATATTGGGGAAGTCATGGCCTAATGGTTAGAGGGTTGGACTCCCAATCGAAGGGTTGTGAGTTCTAGTCTCAGGCCGGACGGAATTGTGGGTGGGGGGAGTGCATGTACAGTTGTCTCTCCACCTTCAATACCACGACTTAGGTGCCCTTGAGCAAGGCATTGAACCCAAAACTGCTCCCCGGGCGCCGCAGCATAAATGGCTGCCCACTGCTCCGGGTGTGTGTTCACAGTGTGTGTGTGTGTTCACTGCTCTGTGTGTGTGCATTTCGGATGGGTTAAATGCAGAGCACAAATTCTGAGTATGGGTCACCATACTTGGCTGAATGTCACTTCACTTTCACTTTATATATATATACACGTGTGTGTGTGTGTTATACGTTATATTTCTTAATTATAGATATGTATGTGTATGAATTCATATATATATATATATATATATATATATATTTTTTTTTTTTTTTTTTTTTTTTTTTTTTTGGATGCAATTTGCACGATTAAATTAGACTGCTTAGTTTAAATACATTATTAAATATATTTACAGATTAATAAATTGGTAATATTCAATCAATACAACTTACAAATAAATAGACATGTTTAATAAACATACATTTAAATAAACAAATAAACCAATTTACATTTTAAATGTATGTTTAATAAAAAAAGAAGTAAACATGAAAACAGATAAATACCTTTTCATGATAAATGTCTAAAAAAAACAGGAAAGATGCATAAATAAATAAATGTGGCCTCTATGAAACATCTACTGTAATATTTTGTGAGAATACACAGCTAGTTTTTAATGGCTATCAATTAAGACAAATCCATTACACACAAGAATTGTGTTGTTACAATAAATTGACAATCTACAACTAGGTACACCTTTTACTTACTAGCACTATCACACTCAAGATGGTACAGCACAGCACCAGCAAGCAACAGCGTAGTTATTGTTTTCAGGGAATGGACATACTGATCAAATGTATCTATACTTTAAATGCAGTGTAACTTTCTCTAGATAATAGCATCAGCCAATTTAATAAATGTAAAAACGTCTACCAACTGATGAAACTGTAAATGTGAGTAAAATGAGAGTTTCTTTATTGCCTCACTTACATTATGAAGAAAGATGCAACTGCTCCGCCAAAAAGGCCTGAAGCAATGTTACCAGTACACTATATATATATATATATAGAAGCAATGTGACGATTTTGGCTCACATTTAACAAAAAACCCACTAATTCATAGAATACTTCATAGGACCAATTAATTTTTTTTATAAATAAATAAAATAAAATAAAAACATTTTTAGTGAATTGTTGGCCTTCTGGAAAGTATGTTCATTTACTGTACATTTACTCAATACTTGGTAGTGGCTCCTTTTCCTTTAAATACTGCCTCAATTCGGCGTGACATGGAGGTGATCAGTTTGTGGCACTGCTGAGGTGGTATTGAAGCCCAGGTTTCTTTGACAGTGGCCTTCAGCTCATCTGCATTTTTGGTCTCCTGTTTCTCATTTTTCTCTTGACAATAGGTCTGGTCTGGTGAGTTTGCTGGCTAGTTAAGCACACCAACACCATGGTCATTTAACCAACTTTTGGTGCTTTTGCCAAATCCTGCTGGAAAATGAAATCAGCATCTTCAAAAAGCTGGTCAGCAGAAGGAAGCAAGAAGTGGTAAATGGGTACAGTGTCTTTGGTTTTCAAAAAACGCAATGGACCAACACCAGCAGATGAAATTGCACCCCAAATCATCACAAACTGTGGAAACTTAACACTGGACTTCAAGCAACTTGGGCTATGAGCTTCTTCAACCTTCCTCCAGACTCTAGGACCTTGGTTTCCAAATGAAATACAAAACTTGCTCTCATCTGAAAAGAGGACTTTGGACCACTGGGCAACAGTCCAGTTCTTCTTCTCCTTAGCCCAGGTAAGACATCTCTGATATTGTCTGTGGTTCAGGAGTGGCTTAACAAGAGAAATACGACAACTGTAGCCAAATTCCTTGACACGTCTGTATGCCTTGACCCCAGCCTCAGTCCATTCCTTGTGAAGTTCCCTCAAATCCTTGAATCGATTTTGCTTGACAATCCTCATAAGGCTGCAGATCTCTCGGTTGGTTGTGCATCTTTTTCTTCCACACTTTTTCCTTCCACTCAACTTTCTATTAACATGCCTGGATACAGCACTCTGTTAACAGCCAGCTTCTTTGGCAATGAATGTTTGTGGCTTAACCTCCTTGTGAAGGGTGTCAGTGATTGTCTTCTGGACAACAGAGACAATTTTGAAGGCTCAGGAAAACTTTGCAGGTGTTTTGAGATGATAAGCTGATTGGCTACTGAAATAAATGAACTTTTCCATGACATTCTAATTTATTGAGATGCACCTGTAAATATGATATGGAAAAAAGTAAGATTAAAAAAATAATAAAATAAAAATGTGCAGATCAGTATACTGTAGTCTTAAAAAATATTATGAACAGGGATGTACTATAGAATAATGTGCAAAAGGTTGTACATGGTATTTACACAGCAGCAATAGAGGTAGTAAAAAAATATATAGAAAATGCTGTGTGCTAGTGACAATGTCAGTATATTAAGTATCTTACTGACAATTGAGTGAAGTAAAGTAGAAGTTCGAAGAAGAATGTCCTTCTCTGTGGCCTGTAGATAAATGGATGGGGTAATGGGGCCTAGTAGTGGAGATGAGACCCTAGAGCGACAGGGAAGGGGAGGTTTGGGGGTGAACTCACACAGAAAAATATAATCGCAATGGGAGGAAAATCAATTCCTTCAATTTGTGGCAATTCCATGGAGTGCTTTTTCAACAGTGATGCAACAAAAGACACCCTTGCCAGTCAATTACACATTATATAATAGAGGTCACCTGAAGTTTAGTAACCACTAACTACAGATGTGAAGTGTGCTGGAAAAAGAGAAAATCCCATTCCCTTTCCAGGATTGTATTTACATTTCTGAAAGGATGCAGAATTCACACCTCATCAGAATAACCTCATCTTGAGTTACAGCTCTGATTGGTCGAGTTCTGATGTTTGAAAAACAAGATGTCTCATTACGATCCCATCGCTGCTTTGAATTTGGACGTTTCTTTCTTTTTTAAAACCCTGCAAGACACAGCGGCTCTGAAAGTCAGAGTATGCTCCAGTACATGAAATGTCAAACATGACCACAGCAGCTTGGAGCAGCTGCCTGCACATTTTCAGCATCACAGCAGGTTTTCGTCTCCAGTGGGGAGTTTGCGTCTGAGGTAGTTTAGATAGAGGTTCAATGTTGCCTCCAACAGGCTTGAAGCAGCAAAACATTTTTGAAGTGTTAGGATGTGTCAGGCATTTTTCACATATCAAGTGTCAATTGGTTTCTGAATGTTAAAAAATATCGGCTTTATCATTTACACTGCTGTTCAAATGCTTCAGGTGTGTATGATCTTTTAAAGTGCATGCAAGAAGCCTCTTTTGCTCACCTAAGCTGCATATATTTAATAAAAAATAGTTAAAATGCTAAATATTATTACAGTTAAAAAATTCTGTTTTCTATTTTAATACATTCTAAAATGTAATATTTTCCTGTGATGACAAAGCTGAATTATTCAGCATTCATTACTCCAGTCTTAAGTGTGACACAATCCTTGATTTGGTGCTCAAGAAACATTGTTATCAATGTTGAAATCATTTGTACTGCTTAATATTCTTGTGAAAACAGTGATTCTTTATAAAAAGTTCTTATATTCTAAATAATAGATTCAAAAAAATATGTAAAATAGTTAACAGACATTATGCATTCTTGTTGAATAAAAGTATACATTTATATAATAAGACATTCAACTGAAACATTTGAGCATCTGAACTGAGCACTGAGTGGTTCCAATCCAAGGGGTCACCCTAAATAAAATAAAATAAACAAGAAATTAAGCAGAAATGTAATCTCACCTGAGAACAAAACCACACCTTCTTGTGCAAAATAAAATAAAATCAAATAAAATTTGTGGCCACAGGGAAAGCCTGTGTATGTTAGTTTTTTTCTCTCTTAGTGAAATCAGTCACTTGAATAGTTTGATGCATATAGGAATTCGTTCAGTAAACATTTCCCTCTCAATTTAATTTCTTAAATTAAAAAAATTATTGTAGAAAAAATAATGTTGTGTACAAAGAATTTTTACATAGAAATTGTTCATAAATCTCACAGGTAATTACAAAGAAAAGGCAACTTGAATTGTTAAGAGAAATAGTATTTTGTTGAAAATGTACTCAAATAATCAAAGAATAGTGTTCCTGTAGCTCAATTGGTGTCGCATTGCGTTATCAAGTGCAAGGTTGTGGGTTCGATTCCCTGGGAACACATGATAGGTAAACATTAATAGCCTGAATACACTGTAAAACTCTTTGGATAAAAGCGTCTGCTAAATGCATAATGTTTTTTTAAAATGCATAAAATAATCCAGTACAGTTTTATTTAAATTTGTGGGGGGGTTTTTTTGTTTTGTTTTTTTCCATGCAAAGAATAAAAAATATATATATATTCAATTTAATGGCGCATATAGGATTTTTTTAATGCACCTTTTGAAAATTGTATTGCCACAATTTTTTTAAGAAATAGGCTCAAATTTCTCAAATTTCACCTGAAAAAAGGCAGCTGGAAACCTGACTAGTAGCCCATAAATGCAAACATACACACTAATCATTTATGGAAACATGTAAATATGACAAACGTGCCTACACTCATCTTTCCTAACACATGCATGAAACACAAATACTCATTTGCTTGTACATAAACATCAGGCTTTATGGGTTTTCTATATGAAGGACCGATCCATCACGCCAGTCCCTGAAGAGTTGTGAAATATAGCTCGCCGAGGGCCAGTTTGCTTTGCCTTTATACCAGGGAATGGAAGCATAAGGTCAGACTGTACAAGTGCAAAGAAAAGGGCTAACATAACTGATGATTATCGCCTGTATGTGTGTGTGAGAGAGAAAGCGTGTGTGTTAAATAAAAAGGATGTAAGGTTACTGGTCTGAATGAACTCTTTCTTTAAGAAACCGTGTAAACGGGTCTGATGTCTACAGTGGAACGGCCTAAAGCGCTCCTACATCTATCAGGGTTAAAAGAGAGGAAAGACTGCACATTTATAGGCTCTTGAAAACATTAATGCTGTTACAGATTTATAGAACAAATTCTGTGGTCATTAGTAGCCATATGTCAAGCTCAGGCAACACATAATGATTTCCTCCACACCACAGTTTGCAGCAAAAACAAATGCTTCAAACTCTTCATCCATGAACTCTGAGAACACGCACACGCAGCCACACACAGCCACACAATATCCTCTAATAAGCGTGCTGGCAAGCAGCAACCCGATAGCTTACAGGCATGAGAGATTACATTAGCATGCATTAATGCAATTTCAGGATCCTGCATTGTTTGGCACTGTAAAGAAATCTATTGCTCTCACCAGAGACAACCAGAAGCCGAAAGCAAGGGTAGGATCAGGAGCAGAGGAAAGAGGATGGGCTGGTTATTATAGAGGTTTATGTAGTGCCTGTGCATAGGGACGGCCGTGCGAGTGGTGTGTTTGTCCTCTGATAAGGCCCATGTTCCCGAAGGGCCTGGACTCCCCGGTCCAATATGATTTGGACATACAGTGGATCAGAGTGTCCAATTTCCTGCCACTGGAAAGGCAAGATGGACGGCGGATATCACCAGATCTATGGCGCAGGCGTTGGAGCAGTCCAATCAGCTTAATGGCTTAGTAGTCTGTGGAGACGTGGAGGATGGACACTGCTGGACTGGATTATAACCAGTTTATTTGGATGGACACTCAATATGTCTTTCTCTGTCCCATGCAAGTTATTCCTTGTTTATTGGTGTGTAACTATTTGACACAATCAGCAATGTGCTCATCATATCATTGTTATTCATTCATTTAGCAGACTTACAAATGGAAGCAATCGAAAACAAAAAAATGAGCAATGATATAGAAGTGCTATAACAAGTCTCAGTTGGCTTAACACAGTACACGTAGCAAGGGCTTTTAAATAATATAATAAATTATTAAAAGAAAACAGAATAGAAAAAGAATAGAGCAAGCTAGTGTTAGAGGTCTTAGAAAGATTAGAAAGTTTTTTTTTTAAGAATAGAATTAGAATAGTGAGTGCTAAAGTTAGAGGGTCAAATAAAGATGGAAGAGATGGGTTTTAAGCCGACTCTTGTAGATGGCTAAGGACTGAGTTGGGGAGATCACTCCACCAGGAGGGAACATTTAATTTAAAAGTCTGTAAAAGTGACTTTGTGCATCTTTGGGATATGGCTAAGAAAAAAATAACACTGTGATATGCTAGCAATGAATTAAAGTATTTTTTTTTTAAAGAAAGAAAATTATTGTTAATTACAGTAAATGAATTCCAGTTATCTGAAGCGCTTTGCTAGAATGTCCGTACACTCTCTCAAATGTATTGCATATATGATTATATATAACACACATTCATGCAAAAAATGACATACTGTACTGTTCAAAGGTTTGGGTGTTTTTAATGTCTTTGAAAGACACCCCTCATTATACTCATGCATTTAGGCTGCATTTATTTGAGCAATTTTGTGAAGTATTATTAGAGTTTAAAAACACTTTTTTCTATTTTAATATATTTTAAAATTTATTCCAGTAAATCATCAATGTTGAAAACGGTTGTATTTCCTTTAGGAAACTGATTATTTTTTCATGATTCTCTGATGAACTGAAAAAAAAAAAAACATTTATTTGAAATACACATCTTTTGAATCATCATAAATGTTATTAATGACAGAGTCCCTTCAGATCAATTGAATGCACCCTTGCTGAATAAAGGTATTACTTAAAAAAAAAAATAATAATAATAATAATAATCTTACCGACCCCATACTTTTGATTGGTAAATGCATAAATCAACTAGTCAAATTACATGCCAGTCAAAATAACACTAAATTTTGATTACACCCTTTCTGTAAAAATGCATTACAATTAATAATTTAATTTTTCTAATATAAAATCTCTCTCACTACTAACGTCCATGCCAATGTTTTCCCTTCTAGGAGTATAATAACTGGAGAAAGCAATTTCCACTCAGCAGTTGCTTGGCTGGCACAAGACTTTGTACACAATGCCATGAGACTAATAACTCCATATCATATGACGATATAATGACAGTGTTGATTGGCTGATTGCACCCCAGGAACCCACACATTCCCAAATCATTCACTAACAAAAGAAACTGTATGATATACATTATACTGTATATATTAAATGATTTACAAAAAAGCCCTCAAAATTATTCAACAGATCATCAGTCGATGGCGGTTCATGTATGTAATTATTCGAAGCTCCAGGATGACTATCTGGCCTCAGACAAAATAAATATATATAAACTCAAATGCCCTATTCAAACTGCTAACAAAACAAAATGAATATTCACATCTAAACACTAGCCAAATTAAGTCATAACTCAAATTCAGATGTTGCTAGAGGGATGTTAGCAAACCCGTCAAATAACGCCCTTCAAGCTATGCAGGACACGAGCAGCATTAATTTACCATATTTAACATTTATGAAATTAATTACTCTACTCTGTCAAACCGGCACGCAGCAGTCATTAGAACGAGGCAATGCTAATAAGTCATTACTTGTTTATTGGTAACACAGTGTGCTCAAAACACATTTCCCTCTTGCTTTCTGTACAGGGTTGAACAGCAGGTAATTAAGGGCATATGTCACTGCACACAGCTAGGTCTTATAGAGTCCAGTATTCACTGCCATGCCCTTACTGACCAATACATCCTGCCTAGCTGCCAATAGCAATGATGTCAGCAGCACTTTCCCACTGACGGCACAGTAGTTGATCTTCACTTTATCACAGTGACAGAACTCAAAGCTTTCTCTTTTGTGATCTGCAAAACGGCACAGACCATTAGCTCACAGTGAAAGTAAACCTCTGACCTCCTCACATAATGCTGTACAATGACAACGTACAACTGCACTGCAGTCGATAAACACTATGTAATATATTACAAGAAAAGAGATTTGCTTGGCTTCTGAAAGGATTAGAATTCAATTCAGAGATGTTATATGACTTCTTAGGGTACAATTATTTTTGGTCACCTTTCAAGTCTTGAAGTGATTAAAAAAAACCTAAGGGCTTTAAGAGTACAAAATTATTGATAATTGATAATGTTATTGCATAAATGAACGCTCTTGGTTTTAAATAAATCTAATTTAATAAATACAATTTGGACTTCACCCACTGCTTAAAAGCACTTTTGGTGAGTCATCGCATCCAAAATCACATACAGCGTGAGCTGCATTTGATGAAGAGCTAAAAACCAGGGTCAGTAAGATTTTTTTAAAGACAAATTATTACTTATTTTTCAGGAATAATGCATTAAATTGATTTTTAAAAAAAAATACATACAAACTTCCATACAACTTTTAAGCAGCACAACTGTTTTCAACAAATTAATAATAAGAAATTATTTCTTGAGCACTAAATCAGCATATTAGAATGATTTCTGAGGGATCATGTGACACTGGAAACTGTAATGGCTGCTGAAAATTCAGGAACAAATTAAGTTTTAAAATAATTAAAATGTAAAATAGTAATCTGAAATTGTAATAATGGTTCACAATAATAACATTCATGTGATTAACCTTTTTTCCATATTTCTTTATCAAATAAATGCAGCCTTGCATCTTACTGAGCATAAACTTTTGAACAGTAGTGTATATACAGAAGTAGTATTCAGGCGAGCGACTGTTAACAGGGTTTTAAAACAAAATAATAAATAAATCATTGAAATTATTTTTAATGAGCGACTCTTTTTTTTTCTCAGACATAAAAAAAATCAATAAGTATTTCAGACATCTGATATAGTATGGGCATAATAACTACTACTGGGAGACCATGTAAAAAATTATACTTGTATATTCAAGTATATTTAATTCAATAAGCAATTCTGAGACAGGACCACTCACCGGATTGGCAAAAATAATAATAATAATAATAATAAATAAATAAAATAAAGTTAATCCTTTTAAGACACTCAAAGTTAAATTTAACACCTTTGTAGCAAGTAAACTACAAGCTAAGCATAGTTTTTTGCTTTTTCCACAGTGACTAACAAACTACTGAGGTCTCAAATATTTCAGAAATATCCACCAATAAACTGCATGCAAAAACAAAAACTATGGTCCATCTCATGACCAGTCAGTCATTGCCAGTATTGCCACCTTGTGGATGGACCACATAAAACTATCATATATCAAATGAGTTTAAACATTACACATCCATTGTCCACATTGTAAAGGTAGACAATTTTAATCACCTTATCTCTCATCATCCAAATTTGAGTGTCTCTCACCATCTGAGACCTAACTGCCTATTTTTCAGCAAATTCAAAAAGTATTATCTCGTGTTTGGAAAGAGAAACACACAAAAGGACATCTATTAGCCCTTTAAGCCTTATTTGTGAAAACACACATTTAAAAAGTGGCACAGTGATAAAGGTTGAAGAATCAGCAAGCAGTTTATGGAAATTCCCCCAGATCACTTCTAGAAGAAAGAACTTATGCAAATGAAATCAGACAGGAGAAATGGCAGGTGATAAGCAAGTAAAGAGAGGCAAAGGTGTGGTGACGGAGGTATCTGGGTGTTTATTTTTAGAGCGTAAGAACATGATGAGACCTGAAGCTTGCTGATCAGCAGGGGAGCTTCTGCTTTTGAGCAGGAGATAACTCAGACGTGCTGCTCTATTCATCTTCTCTGCCAGGAAGACATTCTCCCAGACATTAAAGCTTCACCGCAATCTTTCTGTTTCCCTCTTTTTCTTCTCTCCATTTCTGTTCCCTCTCCCAGTCTTCTTTTCACCCTCATGCATACACAAAAAGAGCGCACCGCTTATTAAATTTGCAGTTCTTTCTCCATGCTAATCTGCCTCCCATCTACACACATCCCACCTGATCCACAACTGTAATGAGAAAGATCTGAGTGCATTTCAATGCAATTCAGTGGCTCTCAATTATTGTTTCTCTCTCTCTCTTTTTTCTTTCTTTTTTATTTTTTATTTTTTATTTTTTATTTTTTTGGTAAGTGTTAAAAAAATATTTTGCAACCCCCCCCCCCCCCCCCCCCCAAAAAAAACTACACAAAAGAACATCATTTATATATGCATCTACTCAAAGGAAAGGAAAGGAAAGGAAAAGGAAAGGAAAGGAAAGGAAAGGAAAGGAAAGGAAAGGAAAGGAAAGGAAAGGAAAGGAAAGGAAAGGAAAGGAAAGGAAAGGAAAGGAAAGGAAAGGAAAGGATTTGTGGTCAAGTATGGTGGTATGATATAAGCAAACAAGTATTTAAGGTTAAAAAAAAAAAAGTTAAGGTAAGGCACCACCAGTTAAAATCAAATGCACTAAATGGAGAAACAAAAATCTAAACCATGCAAAAATAACAAGCAGTTCATTACATTATATTATAATCTCATTACATTATATTACATTATAATCTCATTACACGACATTATAACATTTTGTCAGACTAATACTGTGAATATATGTTTTATATTTACACACTTCAACAGAATAAAATTGAAGTAGATAACCTTGTCAACATTAGTTAAGTTGACTCCACTGTAATGCATAGATGTGGTTGGTTCAAAGAAACTCAAAACCATAGATAACACAGAAAAATGAAGGCTGTTTACAGAACATATTTGTTATATTCATTGCTAAACTGAAACATAAATATTTTCTCTACTTTGTTAGTGTGGCTGAAACGAAATCTCAGGCATCCTTACACCAGGAATCTCTCACTGCAGGAGGGCTAAATGAATTTCCCCAGTGGCAACTGAGCTCCTGTAAGATAATTCACTCCTGTTTTTATTGCATTTACTCCCGTCTCAGCTATCTGAAGCTTTATTAGTTTGTTTCAGTCAGGCTGCACTTCTCAATTTGATATTTAAAAAAACGTCCATCGCAGATAATTACTGTTAGAATGACCGCAACCTCAACAAATCATATAAATTTTCACATGTCCGGAGGGAAATGGACCTCTGATTGATCAGATGCTCAGGAAATTGAGTTTAAATAAATAATGAAGCATAGATTCATTTTGGACTGTAAGGTAAATACAATGTTCTCTCAAGAGTGCTTTAAATAAAAAGAAATCTTATAGTCTCAGATGTATTCTATATATAGGCTAACGGTCAGTTCTCTGGATTTATGCTGTGGAAGTTGAGTGGTGCACTATTGTCACAGCGTGACTCAGATGAACACAACAATGAAGCAAATAATAATGACAACACAATAACAGTAGCAGTCAACAACACAATATCACAAAAGATCTTGCCAACAACACAACAAGACCAAAAGAACATTCAAAACTGCTGCATTCAAATCATGTTTGATCAATAATCTTAAGTTTTCTAGGACAAAGAAACTCATTTAGCTTTAATGCTAGCATAGGATCAATAAATTACTACCATTTTGCAATGCTCTCAATAATCCATAACATCCCCAAAAAACTTACTGTACTTTCTAGACAAAAGCATGGCAAACTTACCATCATCTCCCATTTTGATTTTCCGAGGGTTGGGTAAGTTACTTTCAAAAAGAAATTAATTACTATTACTAATTAAGTCACCAATATTGTGTTTACATTATTTTACTAATTACTCTGTTTGAAAAGTAGCTATTTAGGCCACATCTTAAAGTCTTTATTCTTTCAGTTTGAGTCAAACATAGAATAGTTTAGCCTTTAAGCTTTAAAACTTTTTAAGCTTTTTTTGGTTAATAAATAGAAATACTCTGTCAACATATCTGAATAACAAAAAAGCTTCAAAAAAGTTACTAGTAAAATCCATACAGGTTTATGTAAAAATAACACGTTAACTAATGTAGGTAAGAATAAATTACATAAATGATCTTCTCTGCTGAATAAAGCCATGTCAGATCACACTGAAGCAGGACTTCTTTCAAAATCTTGATTTTATTTATTTTTTTGTATCTAGATGAGGCATGCATGTAATCTAGGTGACTGCATATAATGAGCTCAGATACAGGAAAGACTGTACCTCGCTTTGGTTTCATACGGATTACATAATCAGAGAATATACATTTTTGATTTTAATTGGTTCATTTAAAAGTAGATACAAGCTTTCTATAGACATATGTCTCGTGTCAAATATTCGCTGAGTTTGTGACGTGTAGAAAGTTGCTCACGGAGACATAGATGACAGAAAGTGCACTCTGTTTGTTTTGTTTATTTCGCAAAAGCACAAGGTTTTGTTGTTATTTTCAGTGTACAGTGTAGGCCATAAGTCTTATGTGTATCTGGATATTTATATATATAAGGTTTCTCTGTGAATCAGGAAAAACTGAAAGTAAACGCGCTGGTGCACTGAGGGTTAAAGACAGTAAATTTAGATTTCAAATTCAATATTGATTTTACTGTATATAACGCAGGTAATTTATAAGTAGCTGTAATTAAATTACCTAAAATTGAGCAGTAATCCCTTACTTTTTCAGTGGATAAGTAATTTAATTTACTTAGTAACGCATTACACCCAACACTGCTTTTGTGCAACAAGAAATGCTGTTGTGTTGTGGCCTGATACTTTTGTGTTGAACTGTTGCTTACATTGCAAATATCTTTATCAAGGATCCCTAAAATACCTGGAGAAAGCAGTACAAAGGCCTCATTGATTTATAAAGTCCTGTCTTTGCTCACGGGTGCAAACTTTTACAACCAATCACCTGCTTCATAAATGTCATGTGGTTTGGCCTGGAGCCACATGACATTTTGATAGGGTTGGGTAATTGGAAATATAAGTCAATATTGATATTTCAACAGAGAACAAAGCCATTTGTTAGACGCAATTGTGTAGATACAGCTTCTAACTATGCTAAATATGCTAACTAACCAAACTTTAACCCCTGGTTGTGCCTAGCCTGGTAGCTTTTCAATGGTTCGTCAAATCTTTTATATTTTCTTAGCCCACACACTAACTCCCTGCTGATATCTTCCATGTACTAATGTACAGTGAGTCATGTTTTCACTAAATGCACAATGGAAAATTTGAGATTGTTTAGTTAATTCTTCTCAACAATGACCTTTACATTAGTAGCCTACTGTTACATTTTTGTTCTTTCTAATTGACAGTTTTTTTCTGAGAGGCCTGTGGACTGATGAGTTGACAATGTTTAAATAAAGTGGCCCAATATCTTCTGCCATTTTCACAATAACATGCTCTAAAATCAAAACCTAATGTGTCTTACTAAAAGGCTGAATGTGATTTAAAATGATGGTGCAAGTTTTCTACGTTAATAGGAACATTACACACTGACCTCGATAAGAGGGTAATTTTAGAGGAATGAATTAAAACAGCACTTTAATGAAAAATTAATGTGTAATGAAGCTTGGCAAGTCTATCATGCCAACAGTCCTAAAGCATGGAGCGAGCGGTTCTGACATCCATCATCCACTCTGCAATTTAACACGTAACCTTTTCAGTTCACGCCACATCAAAACTCTCGCTTTGACATGATTACATTTACGCATATGATTTTGTGTCCGTAAATGGTATTGAAGATGGGAGGGAGTGTTTTTAAATGGCTCATGGGTAAAATTATATGAAGCGAATGACGCGTGATATTTCACTTTTTTGAGTTTATCTAGCTTATCTTTTTTCAGTTTATCTAGCTTTACTAGTTGATCTAGTTAATTATCTTAATTTCACATTCAATTGTGAAAGGAGCCATTGGGTTTGCCCAGCGCTCAAGGCTAGACTAAAACCAGGCACCTCGCAGGATGTGAGAAGCCAAGGGGATGTCATGAGCGCAGAAGCTGTCATGTAGAAAGAGAGCAGGGTCATACAGCGATGAATCAAGGTTCCTGCCATTGTGGAGGGATTAAGTAACTTTCAACAGATTGAAATGATCCATTAAGAGAGACAGCAAGCAGGCATGCCAAGCCTTCAGAAGACAGCACTGTATATCAAATGAGTCCAGGACTTATCTCCTCACCTGACCACCAGGGCCTCCTGAGCCCCTACAAGGTCACCTACAAGGTGAAACAATGGTATGGCTGGAGAAATATGATGTTTACTAAAGATCTGGGCCATGCTGAGGTAGAGAATCGTGCCCACAAGGTAAAAATCCATCACGGCATCATTTTATATTCAAAATCAGAATCCACTGTCTTCATCCACACTAGCTCTGGAGAAAAATGAGAGCTGCTTGACCAGAGCCTTATCTTCCTCCTTCAAGTATTGGCTATTCTTTCAATAGGCTGCACATCTATGAATTCCCTCTCTCTCTCTCCAACAATGATGTGCTTTAAAGCTGTAATCTTGTCAAACCTGTCCTTCAAAGACACCAGAGGCCCTATGTCAGCCCGGCGTTCTCGTGGAGATGAGTTTTAAAAGGGTAATGATGTCCATAGTGTGGGCAGAACGTTGTTTTTCATTGGTGCGCTGGTGCACAGGCGGTGGAGGGTTTATGAAAATGTCTGTCGCTGATGCACGGAGCGTTCAAAGATGATTGATTTCAATGACACAGCGAGTGACCCTAAACCTAGCACGTCTACAAGCTCCAGGGCTTCTGCCTTCTTCTAATGGCCTTGGATAGAATTCTGTCATCACATCATCAACGGCATCACAAAAAAAAAAAACAACAACAACCCTCGCTACCAACAGCAATCATTGCAGCAGCAATGCTGTTTAAAGGTTTCTATTGTACTTGATCTTTTTTAGATATTAAAAGCTTATCTGCACTCACAGACCTTTGTGCATTTATCATGAATTTTAAACTGATGCTCTAATAGGAAAAAAGTGAAATGTATGATTCAACTAATTACGGAGCCCCGCACATGACACGCAGGAAAACATATAAGGCTAAATCGTGTGCACAATTTACTAATTCGTTCCCTCAATGTACTAAAACGTGCACACGATTACTATAGCGTTCCCTCGATTTACTATTGCGTTCACTCAATTTATAAATTGTGCGCACGATTTACTAATTCACTCCCTCGATTTGTTAAATCGTGCGCACGATTTAGCAAATTGAGCGAACGCAATAGTAAATCGAGGGAATGCAGTAGTAATCGAGTGCACGTTTTAGTAACTTGAGGGAACGAATTAGTAAATCGTGCATGCAATTTTTTTCTTTTTTTTCTTGCATGTTATTTGCGGGGCTCCGTAGCTAATAGCAATGTACAATGTCTAATTTTATGTGTGTTTCAGTATGCATTGGCAAGTTTCTTGCCTCTCCCTGCATGCAAAAGCTGGAGTAATATTCATGAGGTTTGGGGAATAAATAATATGTGGTACTCCCAGAATCCACCTTATTGCAGGAGCAGAGTACAGTATGTCCTCCATGCTATATATCAGTTTTATAAGCCCTCTCCTCAGGGCCCCAGAATCAGATGTATCATGCTCTATCATCCATCATTCACTCTGCCTCTCATGGCTTGGCCTAAAAATCCACTGTCTTTAAAGCTATATTTTCTCATTCATATATTTTGATGTAATTAAATCAGAGTAATACGTACCAGCAAAAGGTCAAGGTCAAAGTCAAGATCAAATTTATTTATAATAGCACATTAAAACAAAAAGAATGTTGACCAAAGTGCTCCGCGAGCAGACCAAGTACACACAAATAAAACAGGGCTAGAAGGTATTCAGTCCAATCATAACAAGATATTATAAACAAAATGTTCATATATATTAAGAAGAAAAGATCAAAACCTACTATATCCCAAAAAATCTCAAAAATACAGTATATAACAATAATATATGTATATAAATTGTAATATATAATAATACAAATAAAATAATATATAGTTCTAAAGTCTCACATTAAAAAAAAGTTTGTTTGTTTTTAAATACCATGGAAATAAAAGGTCCCTATACCTGGCAGATATTAATTAATTTATTGTTAATTGTTTATATTTTTATACTATAAGTACTTTTATTTTATTAATAGCCCAAGGCTCAGTGAAAAAACATTTACCAGATTTAGTAACAGCTTGTGGCAGCGCAAACCATCTTTTGGCGTAAAAATAGCAATGTCAGGATAAAGTGAAGATTTAGCACTGAAAAACTGTGGACACAGTTATTTGTGTCTGATCTTATTGAAACTGCATATTGACTCTGCTTATTTGCTACCACACTAATTTGCACTGCACTTGGTATATTGCTTTGGTGGATATGTAAACGAGATGTTCATCTGCAGATATTTCCATGCCCATCAGTGATGTTTTGGAAGTGTACTCTCGCTCTAATTTGCCCTGTTTGGTAAATCTGGCCCTAAAGCTAAATAGACAACTAGCCAATCAGAAATGCATTCTGCATTCATTTTGCTGATATCAGATTTGTTGATATGCTTTTGGAGAGCTTTTCCCTCACTGTCATTGTTATTTTAGAGTCATATTCATTTAAGATATGATATCTATGGTATTCATATATGAAATACTTAAGCGTCTCTTTTATATTGGCGAAATGTTGTTTGACTTAAATTTCAATATGTTCTTCACACAAAGATATCATATGGTTTCAGAAAACTGGGATTTTAGTGCATAGGCTTCTTCTGTATATAATACTTTCATGCTGCTTTTTTGACCGTTATGAAGTTTGACAGCAACAGTTCTCCGTTATATTGAAAAATTATAATCTTGTCAACGTTTACTCGCCCTAAAGTTGTTCTAAATGTGAAATAGTTTATTTCTTCTATTGAACACAAAAGAAGATATTGTTGATTATTAAGCAGTTGCTGGTAGCCTTCTGTAGTATGGAAAAACAATACTATGGAAGTCAATGGCTACCTGCAACTGCTTGATAATCAACAAAATCTTATTTTGTGTTCAACAGAAGAAAGTAAGTCATACAGATTTAGAACAACTTGAGGGTGAATTCTTCTTTAAGAATATTCCTTTAGAGGTGATGAGTGATAACACAACTTTAGAGAGGTTATTTGTTCAGCATTCATTCCTGACTGGAACATTTTCTCCACAAGCTCCCTTCTCTCCTCAACTCTATTCACCCTTTCAGCCAACCCTGATCTTGATCAACACATTTCTCCATCTCTGCATATATCCTCCTCATCACCTTCCTTTCCTCCCCCACTTATCTCTCTCTGTTCACTATCAGTGCGGTTTGGTGATTGTCACCCAGCCCACGTCCACGGAGCAGATGAGGGCTCAGTCTGCTTCCAGGTTCTGAGTGTCGGTTCGTTGTGTGTGTGTGTGATGTACGTATGATGATGCATGAAACGTGGGCAGCTGCAGATTGAGAGGAGTTCCTGAGCAGACAAGAATATGATACTCTCGCCCCATAAAAGTTACAGCCGCTGGAACCGATAGTTTTTTAGGAAATACATTTGGAACAGGAAATACACCAACTAGCCTCTAATGAGACCCGGTGTGAGATATTGTCATTTGTCTTTCCGCCTGCGCAGGTTTGTTGTGAACGGTGCAGTGTTGTCATTACTGAGACACATTAAACACTATCAGCAGTGACTGACAAAGCAATTATCTCTTTTGCTGCTCCACAGGGTATTAATAAGTAAGTGCTAATAAGGAAACATAGTTTTAATTTTAGCACAGTAAGGAGAAAATACTAGAGAAAAGATTTGCCTGGATGTAAAAAGTGTAAAACATAATTTTCTTGATAAATGTTTTTGTATTGTTTACCAGTCAAATATCTAAACATCCCTAAAACAAGATAAATTTATTTGAAAAGCAGATTTGCATTGACTTAAAAATAGAAAATGTATCTTGATTTGAGATATTTTATAGATTTATTTTTTCCTTTGCATTATTTTTTTTTTTTCATTTAAAGCATAAACCAAACAAAACAGGGTTAATTTATGCTTACAAATGGATGTTTTACGCTGCAAGACAAAAACCCAAAGCTAATTCAATGCATATGTGGCTTTTAAATTCGAGCTCTGTTTATTTCTGAACCCCACAACACAGGGGGAAGAACTCATCATTTTAATAAATGTCTTAGTTTTGTTTTTTAGGAAAAATATCTGAGCATTCTCTAAACAATTACTTTGACCTGAGAAGCAAATCTGCACAAGACATTACAGCTTGTTTTCAGAGAATTTACATTGAATATTAATGTAATTTTGTCTTCTGGTCCTCACAGGATGTTTTTTTTTTTTGTTTTTGTTTTTTTACCAGATTTAATGTGCTGCATCCCAATTCAACTATTATTCTATGGCCTAAAAATATGTACTCTTTTCCTGAAGAAAATGTGGATATTTTTGAGGGTTCTGAACAAGTCAGCTTTAGGACATACTACAACACCATAAAATTGCGATTTGAAACTAACAAAACCTGACGCTTTGTCACTGCATTTTGTCACTGTAAACATATCCGCAAACTTCCCTTAAGTTTTACCCTCGGGCACTCCTTGCAGCAAATTTTTAAGTGCATTCCATATTGTGAAGTGGATGAAGGAAGATTACTGTATATAGACAGACCCTTAACCCCTCAAATAAAAAACAAATTGAAACACCACCTCATTCATTTTGCTTGTTTCTCTCACAAATACTTATTTTTCTTCTTGTTTTACAGCAGATCGCAGACTTATAAGTGCATTACCGCCCCCTATCTCTCGAATGGACCATAGACACTCTATCTATAACCTCCCAATTAATGTTCCAACCCACATTCAATCACCCTTGATTCTTGTACCCGCTTAGAGACTTCATAGATCTTCATCTGACGCTATGTGTTCAGCTCCTCCGTCCACCCTCAGAACCTTGTGGCAAGAATTGGAATACACACACACAAATTATATTCGCCTGTGCAATCCAGTACTCCGCAGATATTGTAACAATAATGTTATTATACTTCTACTGGATTTAGCAAATTCTTAATTGTATACTGCTCGCCCTTATTCTCAAGTTTGTCCTTTAACTCATTTATTTCAACAGTTTAGTTTCTACTAGAGTACATTGTAACATTGTTTAAATGTTTCATTAACGATACCTCACATAACAGACTCTCACAAATAAAAATAGTTCTTTGACTTTATACTGACACCTATAGGTGTGGATGCAGCATAATGCAAGAAAAAGCCCAGCTCCATCTAAGGGTGTACTCACACTAGGCATTTTGAACCTGAGCACGTTTGACCACCAAAGCCTGGTTCGTTTGACTGGTGTGATCGCTCCGTAGGTTCGTTTAGCCATCCCTGGCTCGCTTGGAAGAAGTGGGCCAGAGCACGGTTCAGTTGCTTTGAATATACCACTAACATATTCTGTTACAACTACTACAGTGCACATTTCAGCTAATTCAATTAAATCAATTGTAGGCCTAATTAGGTTTATAATAGGCCTGTTTCTCACCATATTGATCAATGGGAAATGTAGTTTGTAATAAAGCTGCAAATTCTTTCATTAACGGCAGCTGCCTCTGTAATAATTCTCTGATACATACAAATGAAAACGGCTGCACGGCACAAGTTAGAAATTTATTACGCAGAATATAAGCAAAAGTGGTTTTCTCCATTATCACGTACTTGATGTAAACGTGCTCTGGCCCGAAATATTTAGTGCAAGTGTGAATGCAGGCCAGCAGGGGAGTGGGGAGGAGGAGCACTCTTTGCAACTAAAAACTGAAAACTATTTGAACGGTATTTTTAACAGAAACAGTATTGTATAAACTTTTGAAGACGGGTTTCACAGTGCACAGTTTTGAAAACCATACCATTATTGTCTCTATGTAAACTACAAAAACACTATTTTGTGAATACGGTGACGTCATGTGCATTTATATTAGGTGTTCTGTCTAGACGTTTGCAGGAGTAGTACTGGCCTGGCATGCAGTCTGGCATGCAGATCTAATTTCCTCCATACACAAAACTTTTCAAAATCGCAAAGGAAAAACTTTTCTGTTTTTAGTTAATTGTTGTTGCGAAAATGTACCTTTAGAAAAAGCAAGTTTTGGGTCATTTATTAGAGACAGCTCCTGTGAGTGTACATGATTTTAAATATATCATTTGTACTGTAGCCTTCATTAGGTATTTTTTAATGGAAAACAAAGATAGTTTTTTTTTTTTTTTTTTTTTGCAGTATGATGTATTTTTAAGAACTCACCTTTGGTAGCAAAACTTGCAATGTTCTTTTTGAAAAATATCAGCAATTAAAAAAAAATATGACTGATTTTAAAGGAGCAAAATATTTCTCTGGAGAGAATCTTTAAAACTCAGCATTCTAAATTTTTCATCAAGCTGTCAAAGTAGTTTAGTGATATCATGCTCTTAACATAACATCTCCAAGTCCAGGAGGCTCCTGAGGTTTGGAGTTCCGATTCACTTTTTGCTGTTGATGTCCCCTTAACTCATCTGTCTTTATTCTGCTTCTGGGATTTCACTTTTCCATTCAGCGAAGATCTGTCAGGATTCAGGGAGAGAGAGTTTGTGGGATCCTGGGTAATTGTGAAACTAAAATTTCTTACGTGTGCGCACATTAAGGCACTGGAAATTTTTTACAGCATAAAGCATGATGGAATATGAGATGAGTTTAATTTGACCCATACCTTTATTGAAGAGAAGAAATGGCCAATTTTTGTTGGAATCGATCATGGAATTGCTTTCAAGTGTCCATTCCTATTTCTTTTCTGACAAGTTAATGCACTTAGTCAGAGAGGCAGCAATCTTTTTGATAACAGCCAAAAGGACCAGCCTGAACTGTGTTTGAGGACACAGATTCTCAGTTCTGACAGCATCTGTAAAATCAAATCCATACATCATGGCAGCTCTTGTCACGAACTTGCTCATCTGCCACCCGTTGAGTGCAGCCCTCCCTACAATACGGCTTCGTATTAAAATTGCATGATGGTAGCATGATGGAACTGCAAGGGTCTTTCCCTTCTGAGACATCTAATAATGTCACCCTGCAACATTTATCACATCACGACAAGTCTGTTCATTAAATCTGCCATGTGATGTCTCCGCTGTCTCGTCTCTTCCTCTCTTTTCCTCTCCCGTTGTTACCCCAGGTGGGACGCAGGATTACTTGAATAGCTAAAAACAGCCCAAGCCCGGCACAGTGTGGCCTGGATCTGTGCTCGCTCTTTGAAGGCTGAGCTGAGGGAAGCGGCCGTATCAAACATAATGAGGCCTGAGTTATGTAGGCCACTCACCATTTTTATGTCATTTTTAATTGCTGTTGCAGGCATGGCCTCTCTCCAGATTCCCTGGGCAGACAACCTCATATGGCAAAGGACAATTAAAGGCCATTTTGTCAGAATTTACGTCTTCATCGGCCATAAGACAAGCCAAAGATATGTCATGATTGTATTTTTCAAGTGGGAAATCTAATTGGTCCATTATGCTCTGACAGGAGACATTTGTTTGAGCTGATGTGCTTTTAACACTCCCCAAAACGCGACCTTTAAAAGGTTTTTTGTTTTTTGATGTTTTTGTCACTAATTTATGTGTTGTAACAAATCATTTTGTTTGTGTGTGTGTGTAAGGACATAAAGATATTTTATTTGTGATTTACTCAACATAATGCCAGCAAATAATAAATTAAATAAATAACCTTGTAAAGCCTAGCCTATAAAATAACAGTCAGACAAAAGTATTTTTTTTAAATGCAACCTTTTGACAAAATATTTAAAAGGAAATGTAAAAGCATGCTGCATTTTATTTGACTAATATTTTAATGTGATTTTTCCCAAAAAAATATAAGTTGCTTCATTCCAGTAAGTGTTCATTGCAAAATATAAAATGCATGATTACTTTATAAAAATCATTAAGGATATTACAGAAAAAGACACATGTACAAACTACCTGAAGACTTTTACTGGCCAAAAAAAGTTCAATTAAGCTACAGAAGGCATGTAGCAGATTGTGTACAAAAGGTAGTTAGTGAGGTAGTAAGGTAGTTTTTCAGTAGTTTTGATCATGCCAATAATTTAGAGGTGTTTGAAATTTGCATATTAAATCTGATACAGTAGTTTGTTTATTTTTAGGGATAAACAAACTTTGGTTTTTAGAATGTATTGCTCATTCTCTATTTGAGGTAAAAACCTATACTTACACCAAAAAACAAACCTGACATTTCTTAATATATATGTTTTGCAACTGCACTTTCTCCTCTTCCTGTCGCACTTTTTAAACCTCTTCCTGCTCCGCCTGCCCTTGTTTTTATCAATCGAATCGCTAATGAGCAGTAATACCCAATGCAACTGTTTGCCGGTCGATGGCTCTCATCACAATGGTAATCAGTTTTTACAGCACTCATCGGCGCGACTACCTGGAGTCTAATCAGATGTAATCACAAATGGCGTGCTGATAATGACCACAGTACGATCAATGTCCTCCAGTAGAGAGAGCAAATCATTAGGGGAACATAATCGTTAACTTTGACAACATTAAAATTTTATAATTTCATTTGCACCTTGTGAAAAATTGGGAGCGCAATATCCATGTCTGCAGGGCCACTTGTCATCATAATCTCATTTGAATAAACAGCACCAGGTAAAGTGACGGCATCAGAGCGCAGACGACCAACTCTCCAAAGTGTGTTAGGAGACAAAATCACTGCGTAAAATGTGATTACGCGTCAATCTCCGGCATGTCTGGTGTATTCTTAAATCGTACAGCTGAGGTTAGACAGACCCTTTCGTGGGTTTCAGCTGAAGTTGGCCAGCATGGCAGGGACTAAATGTTCCCACTCAGTGTGAGAGGGGCAGGAAGGATGGAGGTCTACTCCTGCTGTTTGATGAATGGCTGTGGAATCAATGAGGATGGGCTCTGACTGTAGGGATTGATACTACTATCAGTGCCCTTTTCCTTACCAGCAGATACATCAGCTGGCTTTAAGCATTGACAGAGTGGCAGACAGCATATTTGTGTGTATTTGTATTTGTGACTGTCAAGCTGTGTTTGACCTTATCTGTATTTGACATTTCACATGATGTAGCTTTCAGTGTGTGTACAGAATGTTTCATGTTTCTTCATGAAAGTCTTAAATATTTAGTTTTTAAGATAGTGAGCACACATGTTCTTCTCACTTAGGCTTAGGCATAGCACATGCAGTTTTAGACAGAATGACAGTGAACATGTTGCTAGATGTATCTCTAGTGGTACAAAAAGGAATCTATGTCGGAGCCAGGGTCTTATGGTACGATTTTAAGATTCCTTAAGCCACAGTACTGTTCATGCAGTTTTAAATCTGGCCCATGGCATTTTGTGAACCTGTTTTCATCATTTGCTGCCCATTTGGCTTATTTTCTGTTCATGAGTATCTGTTTAACATTCAGAGCTTTCTCATTATCTCATCTTTCTCATTATTTTAGCTAAAATACATCTAATTTATTTATTTCATTTTTATGGGTGGTATTTCAAGCGCTGATTGTTAATATTCTCTATGTTTCAGGACAGGCCCCATTATGTTGTTTATCAGTTATTCTTACTGAATACAAAAATGAAATGTATTACTAAAGACTAGTCCTATAATTACAGCAGTTATGTGATTTTCTGATTTTCAGAAATAATAGGTTATTTCTGCTTCGTCAAGCTCAAATTTGAATTACAAATCTGAATCGTGTTTGCTTCCTAAATTAAATTCTGAATGGTGCTATCTGTGCTAATATTGTCAAAACAGCATTAGTTAATCCACATTCATATGAGCCATTAAAAATGTCTTAAACATGATTTATACATTTTCATATTTATGAACTACTTAATCTTGGTTAATGAGTTATTTTAAAGTGCTACTGTGAGAAATCCAAGGAGATGTGACTATATATATATATATATATTTTTTTTTTTTTTTTTTTGATAGTCTTACAACAATGCATGCAGCTCTGCACTTTCTTTCCCTTCTGTGCGAGTTTCCGTCAACGTCCATCTCTGCTCATCTCCTCAGGAATAATGTGATTTCTGCCGCACTTTGTTAGGATCAAACTCGTCCGTCTGATAAGCATGCAGCTGTATGCCAAACTCTAGAATCCCTACGAAACAAAACAATTAAGCCCTTATTCATTATGAGGCTCCATCTCAATAAGAGACGATCTATGTGATTATGAATTTGCTATTATGAATAAAAGGCTTATGTTTAAATGGCTGTATATTTATCAAGTGGTTAATGTCACTGTAGACATGCACAGCAACCTAGAATCTGATTACGACTGAGGCATTAATGGAAGGCGGAGACATAGCGACCTGCAAATGTGGTTTTCAAGAAATGTATGCTATTTATTTTCTTAGTGCATGATCCTGGTCCTGTCGTGAGCGATTTATCAGTGAATGTTATTCCCAAATTAAAAGATTTGTCTTTCGTGCATTAATTTGCATGCTTCGTACAAACACAAGACCTTCATGGAGGTTAAAGGGGTCAGAAGTATTACATCTACCACTTGACCTTCCTGATGAAATGTTCCTAAACCCTAAAATCCATTAGACCAGAAATCCTCATTAATTATTTACCATCCAAAGCCCTTTTTAAATACACAACTTGCCCTACATGGTACATCAGTGAGAAGAGGCGTGCGATTTGAAAGAAGAAAATCTGTCAGGTGTGGGTGTGTGATATATTTTGCCCATTTCTGTCAGGTATTATGGAGCATTAAATACATTAAGGTCTGGCAACCTTGAGCAGAACGCTGAGTTAAGGAACTGTGCCTGAAGCCATCCCTCTTCACCAGCCCAAGTGATGGAGCAGAGGCTGCTTCATTAGCCCCCATCTCAGTCCGCTGACAGCTTTACACACACACTCACATATATATCTTAGCGTATGTGCATACACATCCTCCCAAAATATATATTGCGCTTAAGTGTCATCGGTGCTGAACTGAATAGATTATCTCCAGAAAAATTCATAGCTGCCCTATTAACACTTTAAAGTAACTAAAAATGTGCCATCTACTCTGCAAGTGGCACTATGCTTCCTTTATAATCAACAAATCTATGAACGCTCTTTCAATGCAGACAGCTTTGTTCACTTGCAGAGAAGAGCTGGTATAAAACTCCCACTGTTACTCAGACACAAACAGACTTCTTGTGATAGAAAGGGATTCCTGATATCAATAATTCACTGTAATCCTGCCCATGTGAAATGAAATACGGAGGTCTGGATTTGCCAAATCCTGGTCTGTTTTGAAGAGGGTTTGACCATTATTGTCTTGGCCTGCCCTGGTGGTTTTATTGTCTACCCTGCTCACGAGAGATAACAACTACAGCTGCCATTCTGTTTGATATACAAAGAGAAATATGTTTATACGGTGGCATATGAATGGAAATATGAATATCCCAGTGCCAAGTACGGGGTAAGCAGTTCTGTGAAATTAATGATGCGCCACAGATCTGTTGTGCGCGGGTTCATATTTCAGCCAGTCTGTGCTGATATTCTCTCGAGCACTTGAGCTATTTTTCAGGATACAAAACCTTGCTAACACCACAAAGAGCTTGACGGGAAAAAAACAGCAACTGTAATTTGATGAAATATGATTTTATATTCCGGCAGTTGGAATGTCACTACATCTACTGGATGCAGGATTTTTCGCCTGTAGGTGGAAAGACAACAAACAGCAGCAGCAGCAATGGCAGCATTGCCCTTCAGACTAGAGCCGCCCACTATTTATTAGAGAGCGAACACGCACCAACAAATGGCTGTGGGGATGTTTACAATTCCTCTAACAAAACCAGAAGAAAAACTGATCCACAGTCTGCCCGCACTCTCTCCTCTATCCATTAAAGATTGCTCAGGTAGAGGGAGGCAAAGAGTGATGGATGCCGGCCGATGGCGTCTCTCCCCTCTCCTCTGTGATGGAATGGGAAAAGTCAGTGTTTGCCTGTGGATTGAGCTGCGGGTGATTAAATAGTCCAGTTAGTCCACAAAGTCGTTAAAAACATTAAGTGCTGGGTAATTAATCAGAGGAGCCGGGCAAATGAGTAATTGATTTGCCATTAAAAAAAGCCTTTCTTGCTCTTGGTCCACCCAGAGAGCCGTTGTTTTTTTGTGTTTTTTTTTGGTGAGCCCAGCCTCTTTGGATACAGCATTTTCATTCCGCATCAATTAAGGCATCTCTCATCAGGGAAAATATTAACTCCTGATTCACTTTGTATGTGACGTCGTTGGAGCGTGATTCAGTTTAGTTGTCTCTGAGGTAAGGTTGAAAATATAGGCCTAGCTTTGATTAAAAAAGCAGTTTAATTAACTAAAAAAAGATAAAAAAACCAACTGAGTTTAATTCTGTTATAATACAAATTATTTATGTGGTATTTCCAAAATTAGATAAAAAAAAAATGCAATACAAGTGAATATTTTTTTTTTTCAAATTTGATATATATTATATATATATATATATATATATATATATATATATATATATATATATATATATATATATATATATATATAAAACTGAAGTTTTGACATCTGTAATACAGCAATAGTTTTTTTGTTTGTTTGTTTTATTAATATGTCTAGTCATAATTGAAAATGTTTTAATTTCGCAATTAGTCAAATTAATGCATTTACAATTACCAAAAATACTAAAGCCTTTTGATGTGCAACTGTCACAGATCTGAGTATACACACATATGTCTTATTATTGACCTATAGCAAAATATTTAAGCAATGATATCTACATAAATTGTATAGCTCTAGACTCTTACTCTAAGCCAAAACATCTAATTTTTTCTACTTTTATTTATCCCAAGGAATTTTAGAAGAAACATCCGCAACCCAGCCTCTTTGGATACAGCATTTTCATTCCGCATCAATTAAGGCATCTCTCATCAGGGAAAATATTAACTCCTGATTCACTTTGTATGTGACGTCGTTGGAGCGTGATTCAGTTTAGTTGTCTCTGAGGTAAGGTTGAAAATATAGGCCTAGCTTTGATTAAAAAAGCAGTTTAATTAACTAAAAAAACCAACTGAGTTTAATTCTGTTATAATACAAATTATTTATGTGGTATTTCCAAAATTAGATAAAAAAAAAAATGCAATACAAGTGAATATTTTTTTTTCAAATTTGATATATTATATATATATATATAACTGAAGTTTTGACATCTGTAATAAAGTAATAGTTTTTTTGTTTGTTTGTTTTATTAATATGTCTAGTCATAATTGAAAATGTTTTAATTTCGCAATTAGTCAAATTAATGCATTTACAATTACCAAAAACACTAAAGTCTTTTGATGTGCAACTGTCACAGATCTGAGTATACACACATATGTCTTATTATTGACCTAAAGCAAAATATTTAAGCAATGATATCTCCATAAATTGTATAGCTCTAGACTCTTACTCTAAGCCAAAACATCTAATTTTTTCTACTTTTATTTATCCCAAGGAATTTTAGAAGAAACATCCGCAACAAAGTTTATATTGAAAATACAGTATCTTAGACATCCATTAAATCTCTTGAGCTTCGAAAGAGCAACTTTCGAGAAACAACACTGTCCTCTGGGATCAGCTCGTTCTCGGTGTTTGAGCTCTTTTAGAATGAAGTCACCCGTGAATAGCAAAGTAAATCAGCAGACCGAAATACTGCAAAACCACTATGCACGATTCTAATTGAATTAGACAGTCATCGTGGAAAAGATGGAGAGAGTACGGATCTCAGCTGGGAGAGTTAGACCCCCGCACAAAAGAAAGAAATCCATTAAGACAATGGACTTTAAGAGAAATTGAGGTTTAGCATTTGAAACAACCACAGGCTTTTCCATTTTCTGCTTCTATATGATCATGCTTTGTTTGACCCATAATGTGTAATAATCATGTTTAAACAGCATGCTTCAGCCCCTAAAGTGATATCGATTCTTTCATTTGAGTGAATTGGTTGAGCATTGATTATGCAAATCATCCCACAAAATCGTAAATTAATCTAATCTAACTGACCACATTTGTACACTCTCTTATACTTCATTTTGCTATAATGTACAAAATACAGGGTGTAACCAAGCAAAGCACAACATGATTTGTCAATACTGAGTTGTGCAGCAGTTAATGGGATGCATTGGATTGTGGGAGTTGAGTTTGCCTACCTGCCTACACAGCTAACAAAAATATATTCTAAGAATGTTCCTTTAACGTTCCCATTAAGTTAGTTAATAAAAATGTTGTTTCTGAACATTCAAAACACCTGGTTTTTAAAATGTTGTGCAAAAGTTCATTTTATAATTTTGAAAATATGGGAATTATGCATTTGAATTTTCTCTGAATGTTCTTGAACAAGTAGTAACATAAGAAAACATTAGATGAGCTTCCAACTTAACTCTTTCCCTGCCACTGACATTGAGTACTGAATCTCTGGCACTGAAGAAGAAACACAAACAAGCAATAATATGTTAAGCATGACACATATGTCAAATAAATAATGCAATCGTCAAACATTTAACAGCATATAATTCAAAACGTGCCTAATGTTACAGAAATAAATGCCAACACCGGAAGATATATATGACTGTGCAAGCTCTGGATGTGTTGATGGCAGCAATCTACTCCATCTATGTTTAAATCGTCATTCCGAATCCGAAATGGATGTAGTCTTTGACAAAAATGCAATTCCTTATGCTAACTTTTTGAGAACATCATTAAACACCAAATACATAATTTTGAATGAATGTTCTTATAACATTACTAAAAGAACATTTGTTCATAACTTTGAAAGAGCCCTTCCAGAATGTTCTGGGAAAACTCCCTGTTAGCTAGGTCTAAAATGAGAGCTTGAAAAGAGGCAGAGGCTTGGTTTATGGCCTTAAATGCGTAAACACACACACACACTGACAGGAACCGAGATGGTAATGAGGAGGCGAGACTCAGCAAGTCATCTGTCGGGGCAGTGGGAGATTGTGTTCCCCTCCACTGAGTCCTTGCTCCCCTGCCGCCCTCATTTCCTGCTGTTAGCGCACTCATCAACATTACTGCTCTAAATCCTTAAACACTCCTACAGACCCACATCGCCGGCCGGATCTTTTCTTTGGCTTGACTTTGGAGTCTGTGGGCAGGCCGTTATTTCAGCGATATATCAGTATGTGCTTCCACACACACATCTGCTTGACATTTGTCTTATTTCCCTTAAGGATGTGGTTGGTGGCTGTTTGGCTGGGCTTCAGTGACAGAACTCAGGCGGAGGCAGATAGAATGACAGTGTGTGTTGATAAATTGTACACACAGTGATACGTCTACAAATGCCCGTGACATGTAACATCATTATGGTGCTGCTGAGCTGAGCCAGGCATGTCCATCACCTGATGAGATGCTGAGCTGTGAAATAGCGCCACCTAGTGAATAAAGTTATTTGAAGTCTTATATTCCAACCTCTATTTTCTAAAGCCCTAGTAAGGATCTGTATGTAGTTCACTGCAAAACCTCTATTTAACCGCCTAATATTTCAAGTATGCAAAGCTCATAGGCCTGATTGAGTTGTAGTCTTATGTAAATGTCAGTCTAATTTGTGACATACATAATTATGTAAATCAGATGAGCATGCAGTCTCTGGGGGAGGTGCATGAACATCTGGAGCTCTTGGCATAATAGCACGTTTTGGCAAGTGTTTGTTGTACTGCACCTGCATATAGATTATGAATACACAGAACTGCTGTAAAGTGACTTAAACAACCTATCCTCCTCTACAGTTTCTAACTGTAAACATGTTTTTGTTAAATTTATGTGAAGCACTGATTGCACCTAAATATTAGTGTCTACTGTCACTATGCAATCTTCTATAATATATATTCTATACTCTATAGTATATATTTCTTTGATCATGAGCCTCTAATTTAGCTTAGATGAATTCAATAAATATGTCTGATATGACATCTGCACCAATCTTACCTGTGGATTTATCATTTAAATAGAGAGGAATTATAAATTTATGGGGAGAATTACATTTTTACGAGAGGCAGATTTGTCTCTAATTGGATTCAGAATCGTTTGAGTCCTGTAATGAGTGGGCTATCTAAGATCCAAGCAATTACCATAGTGCTAATGATGAGTTCAGGCAGGTGGAAAATATTGCAAATTCCAAAAGTATCTGAGGATGTGTGCGTGTGTGTGTGTGTGTGTGTGTGTGTGTGTGTGTGTGTGTGTGTGTGTTTTAAAGTAGAGAATCACACATCTTGGGCATGTATTGCCTGAGTACAGCCGTGACATTTGATTGATGACTGTTCTACATCATGTTGTCATGTGTCAATTTTCATCCCTCAGTAGCTGGAGGGAGTTGTGTACCTGGCTTATATTCACTATGATCCTGCATCATTCATAACATACTTAGAGCTCACTTCAATTATACTCACATTGTATTTTATCTAATTTAATGTCTCAGTTTATTGCCAAAGTGTTGCAGAGGAAGCACAAACGCAGCTGACTGATGCACTTTTTTTAAAACACAGGCATGAAATTAGCATGTTTACCAGCTGTGATATAAAATACTCACAGTGTGTTTTAATGGAAAGAATAAGCTTTAAAATGATTTAACTATAAACATACAGGAGTTGCAGTAAAACTACACAACAATTTTTTTTTTTCAACAATCCTGGTCAGGGTTTTCCTCATCTACAGGTATTTATCAAATTAAGTAGTGCTTCACCTTGCTTTTGCTGTCTTTTAATTGCTTGTAAGGCAGTGCTGCTTTGTTGATTTCTATGGTAAGTAATACATTTCTGTAATTGATTTAGTCTTACTAAATCGGACTATTTTAGATTGCTTCGGGGATACCGCGGCGGAGTAACCCAGTACCTTTGTGATTCTTCATAGACATAAACAGAGAGAAGTAGTTCCGGCAACGATGTTCTTCCGCAAGACGCAAGCAGTTTTGTTTATTAACCGCTTGAAAAAATGATTAAAAAGTCCATGTATAATTTGCATAACCACAGACAAATTTTGTAAAAAAAAAAAAAAAAAAAAAAACTACTAGCTTGACTAGCTTGATCAGAGATTATTCAGAAAAAATTTTTTTATAACTTAAGAACATGGGCAAAAAAAGAAACATATTTTTTGTTTGCAAAACTTAAGTTTTGTTAGCTTGGTCCTTTATCACATTTAATGGATAATAAATTCCAAAGTTAAAAAAAAAAAAAAAAAAAAAATATTAATATAATTATGCATCGGAAGTATCGATAAATCAAGATCGCTGCATCCATCCCTAGTCGATTCTTGTGGGCAGCCGAATGAAAACTAGACTTACACTAAACACCAAAGGCTGAAATTTTAACACTATTCTCATACTGTCTTGAAAGCACTGCTGTTTCCTTCAGGAAATTCGATACTGGTTCTAACTAAAAATCAATCATCAATCAGTCAAATTATTAATTCATTAATCAGTCAAATATCCACTCGCCCCTCACCGCCTGCTATGTCATCCAAGCGCAAAGCCTCAGTATGAGGGATGGAGAAAAGAAGGAAAGAGTGTGTGGAAGCTGAGGGTCCGGTGTAGCAGGCCTGTTTGCAGTAACTGATACATTACACATCCAACAAGAGCTCTTTGATAAGCGCAAGAGCTCAGCTTACCGGATGGAGAAAATCCGGTGTCAGTCACATTCAATTGTACATGCATCCCTTATCATACCCGGCACTTCAACTGAAACGATGTGTGACAGGGATGGAGCAGAATAACTTTCACACGCATCACCATGAAGTGTATACTGTATCGTCCTGACCTGAAGCTGTAATCTAGAGGAGTTACAGTACACCTCCTTGATGCACTGTTTGTGGAGCCGGAGCCTGGCTGTGGTAATAGTGAGCCTGGGTACACCGGCAGGCCAGAGTTCTCTCCCACACAAGTTAGGATCACTGCACAAGGGAACCTAAAAGGTCTGTGGAGCAAAGTGCTTTGGCAAGACGGCTGCCAAATACAGGGCCTCTTTGCCATCTACTCTGCACAGATCTGGCTTTGTGTGAGAGGTACCAGCTTATGCCCTCAGGGGACTCGAAACGACTGCCCCATGGGTGGTCCGATATACTCTAGGAGTGGGAATTTAAGTTTTCAGAACAGAATGATTGTTTTGAGCACTGATTTGTATGCAGTGAAAGTGTAAACATAGTTAGATGGTTTATCAGTGCCTCTTTTCCACTCTTTCATCTGTCACTCCATCACTCCCTTTTCATTCTCACACAATTTTTTTTTTTTTTTTTGAAGTCATGAACACTAACATCACAGTGTCATTTCACTACATGTTCAATTCATCTAGAATGCTATGCATTATACACACAATGACATATTCAAATACTTTAGATTTCAAATGTGCAATATTTAGCTTGATTCTTTTTCATTTTCTTCACATATCTCATGTTTCATCTCAGGCCTGCTCTTCGCTCATTTGAAATGATGGCTGAAGGACAGTGCTAGGATTTGTGTGCCTTTAGAAACCTCCAGTAAAAATTTAGCACATCAAGAAGAAAAGAAGTGTGTGTGTGTGCTTTATTTGAAGAGTACAAAAATATCTTGATCACTACATCTCCTTTCCTGCTCTACTTTAATATTTCATCCTCCAGACATAATAGTAGCTGTCTGATGTCCTGAGGATCCATCATGTGTGGGTGTTCATTTTCCTTCTCTGTAATTCACTGCAGGCTTCCTTCACCTCTGCTGTCAGTCACCACGCTGAATACAGTGTCCCTCTTTGAGACTGTAATCTAAGTTACCATCAGCATGACACGATTCTCTATCCATTTCCCAATAATAAAACGCATTTATAATTTCGACATACATACAATGTCTGTATACGGTGACAGTTATGTTGTCAACATACGTTTACACAGCAGAAGAACCGTTTCAGTCCTGTTTTTTGTTTAAATAACAATGAATTAGTTGCGGTGTGATATACAGTTCTGGATATACGGTTATTGTATGAATTCAAACCTTGGAGCAAAGAAAATTTTGACTGATTCACTAAAAAAAGAACCAATTCGAAGGAGTCATTTTTCTGAATCGGACTTGTTTTGATTGTAAATAGATGGCCAACTGTACAGTACACACCTCTTTCTTTCTAACTCTAGATTTAAACTAAAATAGACATGTTACAGAAAATCTACATGATGTAAATAATAAAAATTCTTCTCATTACTGCATACAAATATGTGACGTTGAAAGGCTCAAAATGCTTCTGAGCTCTTGGGACATATTCATCTTTCTGTTTTGGAGTGTAGGAACGTTTGACATTAGAAATTAATCAAACAGTGAAAGTCTACTGTTATAGGTCTCTAGAGGTTTAGCTATTTTAGTTCTGGCCCATGGCCTCTAAGTTTGAGAGTGAAAGCTGCCATTGAGCATGTCCGTGCCTGACTGATCACAACCACTCTCTGTATCCAGATTGTGTCCATTTGACCCCGTCAGACCACCCCTCTCTCTCTCTCTCTCTCTCTCTCTCTCTCTCTCTCTCTCTCTCTCTCTCTCTCTCTCTCTCTCTCTCTCTCTCTCTCTCTCTCTCTCTCTCTCTCTCTCTCTCTCTCTCTCTCGCAGTGGATGCTGGGAAAAGTTTGAGAGTGGTGGTGGGTGAGACCTGAACTGTGTGAATACACTTATTTCTTAAAATTTGAGTTTTTCTTTCTTTCTTTTTTTCCTGCATGGTCTGGAGTTAGTTATTTTGAGCACCTTGAAGAAACTGCGCAGTGAGATGGCGTCTCACGAGGAGACGCCGTCGTTGTCACTGCGAAATGGTTTCAGGTGTGTACCCGAGGACGGCGTCTCGGTGGAAGACGTTCTCGTTTCCACTGGGGAAGAAGTCGGACATGAAAATATTGTGTCCGCTTCTCGTATGAACAAGGCTGTAGTGGTTTTTTTGAAGGATCATAGCCTTGTTAATCGTGTGATCGAAACTGGTCTTGTTATAAATGAAAACCTTGTTCAGGTTACCCCTTTGTACGCCCCGTCTGCTAAAATTACAATATCTAACGTTCCGCCTTTTATTCCCGATGATGCACTGGAGCGAGAATTGGCACGTTTTGGCAAATTTGCGAGTGGTTTTAAGACAATCCCTTTGGGTTGTAAACACCCGTCCTTGAAACACGTTAAGTCTTTTAGAAGACAAGTGTTTATGTTTTTGGATTCTCCAGAAAATTCAATGGATGTGTCTTTTCGCGTACGACATGACGGGAGAACCTATATGGTATATGCATCAACTGGGCATTTACGATGCTATGAATGCGGTGACTTTGGCCATAAAAAGTTTACATGCCCACACCGAGAGCAAGCAGTGGAGAGCGGGCCTGGTGTCTCAGGTGAGGGAAGTGTGTCGGAGATTTCAGTTCAGGCGGAGGGATCCACACCGTGTTTGCCGGTGAGTAATGATGATGCGGCGCCGTCCGCCACAAAAACTGTAGAGAAAGTTGCTATTATTTCCGATGGCAGAGATATTGATGTAAATGTAAGCCAAAAGGTTAAATGTATCAGGAATGATGTGCAGAACATTGGAGGTGATGAACAACCAGAAAATAATGTGATGCAGGCAGGACCCAGTTCCAGTAGTTGTGTGGAGGATGGTTGTATGCAGGCGAGTCAGAAAGCTTTGTGTTCCAGTAATGATGCAAGTGTAATCGATGACGTATCAGATGACAATGGTTCTATTGATTTTGATTGTGATTCACAAGCAGGTTCTGTGTGTGGACCTGAAGGCACTTCTCAAGATATGAATAAAGACTCCTCTTTTTATACATTAGAGGAAATCAATATCTTTCTTGATGACAGTTTTGGAAGACAAGTTAATATCAAAGATTTTTTTCCTGATGTGGAAAAATTTGAGAGATCTGTGGCCTTTCTTTATAAAAATGTAAGTCATGATCTGTTGAGTGAAAAGAAACGGTTTCGGTTAAAAAAACACATTACTTCTATTAGAAAATGCAGAAAGGTGGATAAAAAGAGAAAATTAGGAGTTTTTTTGTAAACAACTAACCATGCATCACGCGGTGTTCCTTTTTTGCTGCTTTTTTCTGTTCTGTCTCTATCCCTTCCTTACTTTATATATGGATTCATTGAGGGTGGGATCACTAAATATTAATGGAGGGAGGGATAGGCATAAAAGAGCCTTGGTGTCTGAAATAATGCATCAAAAAAAAGTTAAATATTGTTCTGTTACAAGAAACCCATAGCGATGTTGATAATGAAGTCGAGTGGGGAATGTGGTGGAAGGGTCATTATATCCTTAGTCATGGCACAAATCTGAGTGCGGGTATTGCTTTTCTTTTTATGCCAGACAAAAGGATTAGCATTGTGAAAACAGAAGAATTTGTAAAAGGTCGTCTTGCTCTTGTCAAAGTTGTTATTGAAGGGGTCATTTTTTACTTCATAAATGTTTATGCACCAAACCTGGGACATGAAAGAATTATTTTCTTTAATATATTGAGAAATGTTTTAAAACAAGATTTTAGTGATGGAAATATTATTATTGGTGGAGACTGGAATTGCACGGAAAAGTTTACTGTTGACCGTGTAAATGAGGAGCCTCATATGCCTTCTTCTATTTCTTTGTCAAAATTAATGAAGGAAGCTGAATTGTTGGATATGTGGAGAATTAAACACCCAGCAGAGAGACAATATACCTGGGTTAAAATGTCTGACAATCGAGTCAGTGCTGCCCGATTAGACAGAATCTATGTTTCAGAGTCTTTTAATAATAGAATCATTGATTGTTGTATTTGTCCTGTGGGATTTTCTGATCACCACTTGGTGTTTATTTCAGTAAATATGGTACACTCTCCAAGAAAATCCTCATATTGGCACTTCAATGCTAAATTATTGCAAGATGTATCTTTTTGTGAATACTTTGTTACTTTTTGGAATCAATGGAGAACTAAAAAGGCAGATTTTGAAAATTTAAAGCAGTGGTGGGAAATTGGCAAAATTCATATTAGAACATATTGTCAACAATATACTGCATATTCTACTGTCATAGAAAGAGAAACAGTTAAAAGACTTGAAAAAGACATAGATTCTATAGAAACTGTTGCATTACAAAGAAATGATCAAACTATGATAAATAATTTGCAGCAGAAGAAGTCACAGTTAAGCTCTTTATTGAATGAAAGGGTGAAGGCAGCATTGGTAAGGGCACGGTTCACATCAGTTGCTGAAATGGATGCCTCAAGTACTTTCTTTTTTAATCTGGAAAGATCAGTGGCACAGCACAAACAAATGACATGCTTGCGCCTTCCTGATGGGAAAATAACCAACAATATTACAGAAATGCGTCGTCATGCTGTTGATTTTTATTCTTGTCTATATAAGGCTGATGAATGTGATTCTGATTGTGCTGCACAGCTGTGTCAAGATCTGCCAAAAATAGACTGTAAATCCAAGACTGCTTTGGAAGCTAGAATTTCTTTTCACGAACTCAGTGATGCCGTTGGACAGTTAAAACCTTGTCGTTCTCCTGGCATTGATGGACTGACTTCTGAATTTTATAAACATTTTTGGGAATGTATTGGTATGGACCTCTTTGGAGTATTTTGTGAGAGTTATAGAGATGGGTTTTTACCAACTTCATGTCAACGTGCTGTATTGTCTCTTTTACCAAAAAAGGGAGATTTAACTCTCCTAAAAAACTGGAGACCTGTCGCCTTGTTAACAACAGAATACAAGCTTCTATCTAAATGTATTGCTAACAGGCTCAAGAAGTATCTACATTTTATAATACACCAAGACCAAACCTACTGTGTCCCAAAACGATCAATAATGGATAATCTTTTCCTGGTGAGAGATGTCTTGGATATTTGTAAATCATATAATGAAGAGATTGGAGTATTAACATTAGATCAAGAAAAAGCATTTGATCGTGTAGACCATAACTACCTCTTTAATTTACTTGAAAGTTTTGGTTTTGGTAAAAATTTATAAAATGGATACAACTTTTATATACTGGAGCTTCTTGTATGGTTAAACTGGGTGGTGGCTTAAGCAGGCCCATTTCAGTTTCGAGAGGTATCAGACAAGGCTGTCCCTTATCAGGGCAATTGTACAGTATTGCAATTGAACCTTTTCTCCTTCACATACGAAAAGCTTTAACTGGCTTTTCAATACCTACTATGCCTCAGGTTTCAAGAATTATGGTTACTGCTTATGCTGATGATGTCACAATTTTTGTCAATGATCAAAATGATATTGATGTTTTAATTAAGACAATTGACATGTATGAAAAGGCATCATCGGCCAAAGTAAACTGGGAAAAGACTGAAGCCTTTTGGGCAGGTTATAGAGGGTTAAAAAGGTTTCCAAAACTACCCAGTAATTTAAACTGGAACACAAGGGGACTAAAAATTTTGGGTGTGTTTTTGGGATCTGAGGAGTATCAAAAACAGAATTGGGAAGGAGTATTGGAGAGAGTGTGCAACCGACTGTCAAAATGGAGATGGCTGTTGCCACAGATGTCTTATAGGGGGAGAGTATTAGTGGCTAATAATTTAGTTGCTTCTGCTTTGTGGCACAGATTTATTGTGCTACAGCCACCTGCTGGATTAATTCAAGAAATCCAAAGGAAACTAGTGACATTCTTCTGGTCTGGACAGCATTGGGTTCGTTCAGCTATTCTTTTTTTGCCAGTTCAAGAAGGGGGGCAAAGTCTTGTGGACATCAAATCTAGACTTCTGGCATTTCGCCTTCAAGCTGCTCAAAGACTACTTTACACCAATGATATTGCTTGGCTAAATACAGCAGTTGCATTGTTAAAAAAGGCAGGAAATATGGCAATTCATAGACACTTGTTCCTAATGGACTTAAATGAGACAATTTTAATAGATCTGACCCCCTTCTACAGGTCTATGATGGAAGCTTGGAAAGTATTTTCTGTGTCAAGATCAGTTGAAATGAGTGCAGGTCATTGGCTTTTTGAAGAACCGTTGTTTTTTAATCCATTTTTGCCCTGTAGACAATTATGCTCCGCCAATGTGACATCACGACTGACAACAGCTGGATGTGTGAAATTGGGCCATCTTCTAAGTATCAGTGTAGACAATCTGAGTGAGAGAACTGGGATCAAATCTACTCGATTTTTGAAACAGCTCACTGACGGAATGCTTGGAGAACTGAATTTTGATCAACGATCATTCATTAAGAATTCTAATCATATTAATGAATGGAAAACTGGATCTGAATATATTTTTCCAACCTTAATGGTAACTGCTAATTCAGGACAATGGCAAGAGGAGGAAAACCTTATATTGTCCTTCAATACTCCTAAACTGGGCAGTTTTGAGTCTGCTGAGAAGACGGCATTATATGTGACTTGTGTCAAAGTAACCAATGCACAATTTTTGTCTGGAGTGACTTCATCTAGATGGACTGAATTTTTTAGAGATAATGCCTCCCCCAAAGGCTGTTGGCGGTCATTGTATAAACACCCAATTGACAAACGAACAGGCGATTTGCAATGGAGAATAGTTCATGGCGCAATAGCAACGAATAGACATGTGGTGCACCTCAATCCAAATACAACAGAGGGATGTCCTTTTTGTTCTGAAAGTGAAACTGTTTTTCATTTGTTTGTGCAATGTGCACGGCTGGGAAATTTGTTCACTGTCTTAACCCAATGGGCATCAGCCATAGGTGAAGATTTTTCTTATCACCTGTTTATATGTGGACCAAAATATTCAGTTAGTCATAAAAACGCTTTGGTTTTATTAAATTATGTGTTTGGTATTGCCAAGTTGGCTATTTGGAAAACAAGGAAAAATAAGATGTTGGGCAAAGACAGTTTAGATCCCTTGTTCATGTTTATGGGGTTGGTGAAATCAAGACTTAAGATTGAATATGCATACTATAAACTTGTAGGGTGCTTGCCAATGTTTGTAAATATATGGGCTGTAAATGAGGGTACTATGCACAGTTAATGAAAATGATGATTTAGTGGTCAGTTTTTAACTATTTTGTTGTGATCGGCTAAATGTTTCAATTGTGATTTATGAATTGTATGAATGTAAAATTGTTACACAGTTTGGTTTTACCTATATGGTATAAATAAAGGAATTTAATCCTCTCTCTCTCTCTCTCTCTCTCTCTCTCTCTCTCTCTCTCTCTCTCTCTCTCTCTCTCTCTCTCTCTCTCTCTCTCTCTCTCTCTCTCTCTCTCTCTCTCTCTCTCTCTCTCTCTCTCTCTCTCTCTCTCTCTCTCTCTCTCTCTCTCTCTCTCTCTCTCTCTCTCTCTCTCTCTCTCTCTCTCTCTCTCTCTCTCTCTCTCTCTCTCTCTCTCTCTCTCTCTCTCTCTCTCTCTCTCTCTCTCTCTCTCTCTCTCTCTCTCTCTCTCTCTCTCTCTCTCTCTCTCTCTCTCTCTCTCTCTCTCTCTCTCTCTCTCTCTCTCTCTCTCTCTCTCTCTCTCTCTCTCTCTCTCTCTCTCTCTCTCTCTCTCTCTCTCTCTCAGGAGTGCCCCCCGTCGAGATAAGCCTATTAAACGTGATCGAAGGGATTGTGAGTGAGCAGCAGAGATGTGAGGTTTACCTGAGACCCCGCCTTGCTCATGCAGGGAAAGATTATGCTGAAGGAATGAGTGAAGCTGCCCCCGTCCTAATCCTTCACCTGAGCAGGTAGCAGATAATACTCTAGACCAGCGGCCCCCAACCCCCTGGCCGCGGACCGGTATCGGGCCGCACAAGAAAGAATAAATAACTTACATTAAAGCTGCAGTCGGTAACTTTTGGCGCTCGCGTCTAGCGGAAGAACATTGTAGCCGGAGCTACTTCTCTCTGTTTACATCTATGGCGAGTCACGCAGGCACTGTGCTACTCTGCAGCGTTGCCGACCCAACCAAACTAAAATAGTCCGAATATAAATACTTATTATAGGTGTACCATAGTGTTTAAGAATAAGACAAAAACGCGGTTTGGAAAATGGATTAATGATGTACTCGCTCATTATATATTATTCATGTTATGTTGGCGCGATGTTACGAGGACGCTGCTAATAAAGTTGCATACGAATACACAGTGGATTCATGTTTATTATTATATTTACAATATACCACAGTTTTTATGCCAGTCGTATCATTTTATTTTGTTGTATTTATGCTTCACACCTTAATGCCCGGTCCGTGAAAATATTGGTGCTAAAAAGGTTGGGGACCGCTGTTCTAGACCGAGTCTGCTGTGCAATGGACTAGAGAATCACTTAAGTCTGGATGTGTAGGCCTATTGTGTTTATGTATTAGTGATGGGAAATAGAAATATACTATTGACAGAGATATAGTCTAATCCCTGCTTGTAAATGACCTACAATTATGATTGGCTAACCTTTTTTCGCATGTAAAATGAGTAACAAAGCCTCTGCCAAGCTCATGAAAAACTTGACATTCAATTCATATGCTCTTATAGTTCTGATGTAAATATGAACTATTAGCTTTCTATGAATATAATACACCAGAGTGCATAGAAGTAGTCTTTTATCACAAGAGCAAGGAACATTTATATAATGCATTTAATAATCGTAGTTATACCTTTGCTTTGGCAGTTTAAACCCTGTTCACACTGACAGCATTTAAATTGATTAAATATAACTGCTGTTGGCTGTAGACATACTATCAGGAAGTGGATTGCTGTTTGCGCTCCCATTGGTAGTTGGCGTGTTACTTCGCTCCTTAGCTGGATTAAGTAATGCATGCTTAATTCTACCAGATATGGTCACTTAACAAGATGTCCCTTGTTCTTCCTTCCAAATCGCTTTCCAAAACCTTTACCTTCTCTGTTGGAATGAGCTGCCAGCCTCTTCCCAAACTGCTGAAACCAGCAACTGAAGACAACATTTCTGCCAGAACCACACCACATTCACAATGCACTTGCCAAAAAAAAAAAAAAAAAAAAAAAACGTGGACTTGTATACTGTGAATATTAGCTCTGTGATGTATTGCTAAAGCTCTTCTAAGTCGCTTTGGATAAAAGTATCTACTAAATGCATAAATGCAAAATCTACAGCAACTTTCTCGAAGGCAAAAGACTTGACAATTGCAACAGAATCACTGTCCGTGGTAACGCCCCTTTAGGCTTCCCTGCGTCATTGACAATAAGCAATGCATGTTTTGACACAAGTATTAAATGTCTGCCGTGATTTATAGGGGACGTATACTCACAGAAAGCCGCATACAAATGGATTAAAAGGCTTCAGACTTCATTAACTCGTGTCTGTGTTAATGACATACGCTGCAGTCACAGCAGTGGTGATGACTGGCTCATCTTGCACTGCTGCTGGTGAGTGTCGTCTACATCTCAGATTAATGAAGCCTGTGTTCATAAACAGACACACTCAATGTGCGAGCTGTAGGACCATCTGGTACCATTAAAACTTTCTTCTTGAAACATAAAAATACTTTTCCTGTCTCTACAGTTTCATCGGTGAATAAATGTTTTCTCTGTTTGACACGCAGTGTGGACAACTGAAATGTCCACCTGGACATTTTTTACTGATGTACTGATGGCTTAATCGGAGGCTTCTTAAGCTGCAGAATGTACTGCCGCAGAGCCTGAGAGAGCTTAGATAATTAAACTTGTATTCAACATAAATAAATTATGAAACATTCACTGAAAACAGAGATAGTCAATAATTAGAAATGTGAGCGTACAAAATTCAGACAAACATTTTCAAGGACATTGGCACAAAATCCTCAATTAACCTGCAATCTCATGTTCATTGGCAGTGTCATAGACAACTCATTATGAATTCATGCGAGAAGAGATTGTCATTAATAATACATTAGCATTCACACACTAGTGTATACGCCTCAGCATTTATGTAGACTACAAAGAAGTTCATTTCAGTCATTGGTGTTGATGTTGGCCTAAATGTAGAAATGAGGATTGCAAATGTTTGTCAACAAAGATTTTTATTAATAAGAGAAGTTTCTGTAATTCTAAGAGTGACATGACTATTTACACTGAAGTTCAAGTTGGTAATGTGTTATCCTGAAGGGTCAGGAAACAGCACCTTTAAAGCACCTGTTACGTAACAACCAACCATAAGTCTGTCCGCCTTTAACCCTTTTATGTCCTATTGTCTTGCTTTGTTTATCTTTATATATTTTGAATTTATTTGTATCTTCTCATTTTTAATCCCTTGATATCTGCACACCACTGGTTCAGATACACAAGAATATACATTTTGAAGCTAAAAGCTTCGATCAAAACTTAATTCAGAAACATACTATGTGCAAGTATGCAACTCAGATGCAAATGAATATGTACACTGCAAAAAAAAAAAAAAAAAAAAACATTTTTGTCTTGTTTTCTAGTACAATTATTAAAACTTTCCTAAATCAAGATACATTAAATGACAAAAGATACTAACTTGGTTTCTCTTTGAAATGACAGCAAGTTTTTTCGTACCCATATTTTTCTTGTTTTAAGATTAAAGACACCTACTTTTGAAAATTGTTCCAGAAAACAAGACTTAATATCTTAAGTAAGTTCCTTCTTAAGTAAATGTACCTTGATTTGGGAATTTTATATATATATATTTATGGAAAAAGGACAAAACTACTAAGAAATGCATTTTTTTGTAGTGTATCTAAATGTGTTTTCTTGCATCGTGGCTGTAATAATTCTCAGTCTCCAAGGGGACTATTGTTAAGTTTCAGTGTCTTTGCTATTAAATCAAATGTAATATTATTCAGGTATGTATCATTAGTTGATCTGAGAGAAAAGAAATTGATGTAAAATACAAATATGTGTTGCTACTCCATGCAAATAATTTTTTAGCTGTTTAACTAAAAGCACTTGCGTTCATGTACTTGCACAAAGTATGCTTTGGCCCTGAACGCAGAATGTGTATTTGCATCCCTTGGTTGGTTTGTCATGAGATTACTTGGATTTACTAGGGCAGAATTCCTACATGATTTGTGGTGTGTTCCTCTGCAGTACTTTTTCTGCATAGACGTTTATTTTTGTATTTTTCACATGGCAGGAACAAAGACCCAAAGAAGTGTAATATCAAGTAAATGTGATATATGAAGCCATACAAACCACTGTGAGAATAGATCAGTAATAGCAGTACTACAAAGCACAGGCGAGAGCTGGCGTTCAGCCCATATACGAGAGAAACACACTTTACACAGAGTGCTTTAGAGTTAGTGTGAGAAGGACGGAGGGGAGATCTATAGTTTCCTCTTTCCTTCATCAGATCAACACAAACCTGTAGTGTAAGAGAGAGAGGAAAGGAAGTTCATTCATGTGTGCAGTGCAGAAGGTTTATCACAGTATCTGCAATACAGACAGCTTAATTACATAATGAACAACATTTTAAAAGAATAAGCTAAAGTAACATGCAAACACTTTATTTGTTCACCCATATTGAAAGTTTGGAATTTGTTGGATTTTTTCAAAGAAGTCTCTTATTCTTAATTCAAGACTGCATTTATTTGATCAAAAATACATTTAAAAACAATAATATTGTGAAATATTATTACAAATTTACAAGTAACTATTTATTCCTGTGATGGCAAAGCTAAATTGTCAGAAGTCATTTTTGCAGTCTTGAGTGTCGTTATGATCGTTTAGAAAATTATTCTAATATGCTGAATTTGGAACTCAATGTTGAATTTCGACAATTTATCAATGTTTAAAAACAGTTGTGGCTGCTTAATAGTTTTTGTGGAAATTGAGATACATTTTCCAAGGATCACTGAAAAAAATGATTAATTGAATTTACAAAAAAAAATAATAATAATAAGGTAAGTGGTTGCAATCATTTTATTTTAGCTACATTTAAAATACATTTAGTTGATTAACATTTTATATTAAATGTGGCTAAAATAGATAGTTTTGCAAACTACTTTTTTACAGTGATTCTTTGATGAATAAAAAAAATATATATTTCATTTAGAAATGCACTGTAACAATAAAAGATTTTTACTGTCACTTTCAATCAACTGAATACATCCTTTTTGAATAAAAGTACTTGTTTCAAAAATAATGAATTTGAAGTGTTTCTGTATCTGTAATTTTTCTTTTCTTGTATACTGTTTTCAATAATCTAAAACAGACATAATAATTAAACGTTTTAAGTTATTGATTTGTATAATACATAAAAAAATTTATATAAGAAAATAATCACGATGCACTGGCACATAACCATGCCTTGTAAATATGCTTTCAGAACTCAAAACCTCAGTCTGAAAAGATCATTTAAACCTTTATAAGACATTTACTTTAGTCTTAAAGGAGCAGTAACAAAATAAAATGGTCATACATTATTTGGGATTGTGTCCTTAATGGCCTTAATGATGCATATTAACTAATAAGCAGGCACTTAACAAAAAAATAAATTATAGAAATTCTGATATGAACAATATAAGCCCCTAAATAACATTAACCTTATTGATGTTTTGTATAATCAATATCTGCATGACAGCTCTGCTCCACTGTACCTTCACACTCAAAACCTTCAGTATGGTGGTGTAACTGGGCCCCAACCAGGAAGTGTAGGTTCCCATAACAACGCAGCAGCTTTTTTGGTGGAATCGCTGAACATAACATCAGGTTGCCCATAATTCACCGAGCTGAACAGAGAGAATCCTTCAGTGGCATTAGCAAATGCATTCTAGAAGACACAAACGAGTAAAACAAAATAAGAAAAAGAGAAAATGCAATCAAACAGAATTTCTGGAATCCTGCAAACAAAGAAAAGGGCTGAGGGTGGGTGTTAGTTTGGAATATGCATATGCATATTTTGTTTCATTTGCAAATATTGGAATCTTGTCGACAATCTTTGCTCATATCTTGCAACCTTGCTTTGCTCAGTGGTGTGTGGTGTGTGTGTGTGCTAGTCCTGCTTTCATAAATGGAGCTCACTATAGTGTCATCCTCCCCTAATGACACAGTGTAAATGTTAGACGGTGTCTTGAGAGGAAATCAATGATCACCACAGGGCTCAGGCTGGATGTATTGAACGCATAAGTTCAGCCTGACTGAAATCTGTGTAATACTCGAGACATTCAGAGATACCACTGTTAATATAGGTTTTGGCAGTGTTCGTTTAAATCATACCGTTGACCGCTAATGTGCAGGAACAACCACTTCCAATGAGAATTTCATGCTCTGTATTAAACAAAAGGGATTTCAGTTTTTTTCATTTTACTGTTTGTATATTATTTCACAGATAATGTAATAAAAATGTGAAATCAAACCTGATATCCACAGACATGTAACCGTACTGGCAGTATGATGTCAATATATAATGTGGCATTTGTGTGTGTGTGTGTGTGTGTGTGTGTGCAGTACAATGTGGTCCAAAAGCCTGAGACTACTAGTTATACAAAAATTTTCTTCATTAAAACAATAAGAATTAAATTTGAGTCAACAGTTATATTAAAATAATAATTGGGCCTAAAAATAGTGCAGAATTATACATACTTCTTCGTTTCACATTAGGGGTGTACCAATACACTCATGTCTCATTTGGTTCGATACACAATACCAATCTCACAATAAAATATTATTATACAGTGCTCTCTTTTATTATTATTTTACTTCCAAGGCATAAAGAGTTAGCAAAAAGCACTGTTCATTAACCAGAATAGAAATACTTATAATTCTGCTTAGCTGAAAAGTCAGAATTGTTATATATGTTTGCACTCTGTTCTTGACCATATATTTTAAAGGTTTTAAATATTGTATTTCATTAAATAATGTTAATTATTATCATTATTATCAATTGTTACAATACATATTATCACCTTCCACAATACATATTGTGGCACCTTTGTATCATGATATATTGTGACACAGTGTATTGTTGCACCCCTATTTCACATAATACCTTTCATTTACTTTTCCCACTAGGTTTAAGTGCAAGAAATCCTGTATTTTCTAACTGTTCTCAGATTCTGGGCTCCAGTGTGTGACTGTGTGGCCATTTCTCCTGACCTGCACACGTTCCAAGAACTTGTAAACGCGGCATTTGTCCTCCAAACGCACTACCACAGCATTGGTTGGCACCACGGCCAGGTGGCAGCTCTCATGTTGGAACAGGTCAGCTTCTCTCCCATCAGGACACAAAAGTTTCAAGTCTTCCAGCTCCAGGTCCAGCGCCCAGGACTCCTGGTTCTTGCCTTACATGAATAATAAGCCAGACAAAGGTTTTTTACAGACAGCGACAATTTCTAAAACAGAAGGCGTGATGCAACATTTGTCTGATGAAGCGTTAAAAAATCAATCTAAAACTTGCAAGGTTTTTTAACAACAACAAAAAAAATTCTATTAAACTAGCATCTGTGATCCCTGAACTTGGCGAACATGGTGTACTGAGACTAAACAAGGGTTTCACAGATCCCAGCAGGCACACAAAGAGATGCATTGTTGGGAAATGCTGCCCCTGTGTCTGTCAGCCAGTGAAACATGATACAGATCATGAAGTGAAGGCTACAATT
>NW_020523377.1:0-18988 GCF_003368295.1 Carassius auratus
ACCTTGTAACATTGCCGGGTTCAACCCGTGATGAGCACTATGTGAACAAAAGCCAGATCTAATGCCGTGTCGAAGTGACGACACGGGTTATCACGCGACTCTTTAACCGGCTGTTTTGAAGGAAGTTCAACGTTCGCCGATGAAAAAACGTGCAAACTGTACTGAAGCAGAGATCAGTTAGTTCCTCACTTTCTGCGCTGAAGCTGAGATCGTTCGCCAGCTTCAGTGAAAGTATAACGTGCCTAAAGTTTTCGACTCGTACACTACACGTCACGCCCTGATGTCACGTGTCGTTACGGGATCTTTACGGGGTTGTGTGTGAAAGCATGCACATATCCCGGGTAATCACTAGCAGTGTGATTAAGTGCAAAGTCTAGCGACCCAGGATCAATTGCCGGAACACTTTACCCGTGTATTTGCCGGAATGGCAGTGTGAAAGGGGCTTAACTGACCCTCATGTCGTTCCAAACCTGTAAGACCTTCTTTCATCTTCGGAACACATATTAAGATATTTTTTTATGAAATCCAAGAGCTTTCTGTCCCTGCATAGACAGCAACAGAACTACCATGTTCAAGGCCCAGAAAGGTAGTAAGGACATCGTTAGAAAAAGTCCATGTGAACAGTGGTTCAACCGTAATGAACACGCACGTCATGGTACTCTCCTGACGGCACGTCAAAGACTAACACGGAAGGGAAGAAATGATGTTATTTTCCCTCAGTATGTCTAATTTAAATTTAGTAGTAGTAGGCCTGAATAAAATAATCATGAGCAGTTTGTATTAGTAGAGTGGTACTGTACGTGAATGTGTGTGCATTCACCTCAAACTGTCAATCAATTTTGCTTCTCTCCCATAAAAACACAAGATTGAACTAGCTCTGTCAAGCCGTATTTAGCCATGATGAATTGGATACAATTCAGCCAATCAAAGTTCATATTTTTAAATGACAGGCAAAAAAATCGGCAAACCGATGAACTTAAAGCAGAACATTTAGGAAAAAAACAGGTCTATCCATCCTTCCATCTGTCTTTCCACTTATCCCTCTATGTTTCTAACAGTTCATCCATCTATCTATGCATCTATCCATCTATCTTGCCATTTAGTGTAGTACATGCATCAGAAACTCAATTAAAAGTCTTTGGTTGTGCTGTTTGAAGCTAGTAGAGCAGTTATTTAACAAAGCTGAAATCCTCTGGTAAAGACGAGTGATGATACTGCTAACACCTGTTCACACACACACACACACACACACACACACACACACACACAATCACACATTAAAAACAAAAAGTGCTTTCAGCTATAGTTGCAAATGGGAATGAACACAAACACACACACACATCAAGTAATGAGCTCCACAGCTGTTCAGCTCCTGGCTGGGTGTTGCTCCTTTCGGATGGGGTAGATGTTGGCGATCTCTTCTTACCTCTTTACTGGATCTCAATTTAACATTCATCTGTTTGCACACCAGCTGTTACTGTAACAGACTTGCTCTTTTTCACACAGTACTAAATACACATGAGAGCTAACGGACACAATATGCCTTTCTCAAGATCACAAATGTGCTCAAATATAATGAGGTATCAACCCACCAGGTACATGTTTCCTTACCAATAGAGGCCTTACTTTGAGCATTCAATGCCAAAACATCAAACACTTTTCTTGCAATTTGTCCTTCCTACCATGAATGTTGATCATCAAACTAATCCAAATCCATGTTTTCATCAAAAAACACAAGCTGTACATATACTAAATAGTGTCCCTAAGAGTGGAGGCAAGATCACACAAGCGGCATGTATACCTGAGAGAATTATTGTGAAAATGCAGGTAGTCGTCCTCATGCAAAATGTCTCTTTAGATGCAGCTCTGCTGAAGGGGTTTCTCTCCAAGCTTTTGCTTTATACACTTATAGCATATACATCTGGTTTATGATGCTTTCTACAAATACAAAAGCAAGAACAGTCTTTGTTTCAACACTTGAAACTCCCCTAAACTTAGAAACCTGCTGCTTTTCACAGAAAATGCTCTTCTGATGGAGTCTGCATGAATTTATTATGAAATGACATTGTCACCGCAGTGAGAGTTGAGCTCCTCCTGAGGGGAGACAGGAAGAGACAATGAGTGTGAGGAGAAAAGTAATGTAAGTACATGGGTTTGCCAAGGTCAGGAATCTGGGGTTAGTTTATGTGCACGGCCATCCACACGCAGTGTTGTTTTATTATGTAACAGTTCATAATTTGAAGAATTACAAGAAGATGTGTTTACCTGACAAACAGACAGAAATACAGACTGAACAATAAAAATGGCAGACAGACAGAAAAAAAGACGGATGCGCATACAAACAACAGACAAAAAGATAGATAGAGAAACAGAAATAATGGCAGACCAAAGATAGAACAACAGACAGACAGACTGAAAGAATAACAGACTGACTGATAGTAAGACAGAACAACAGATGACAGACAGTTTTAAAGATACAGACCAATAAACAGCAGACAGAACAATGGACAGATAGAGAGACAGACAGACAGGCAGAATGATAGACAGACAGAATGAAAGCCAGATAGACAAAACAGCAGATAGACAGACAGACAGAAAAACAGAAAGCGAAAGAGAATGAGATACATATAGATACAATATGGAACGACAGACAGAATGGCAGACAGATAGACAGATAAACAGCATGACATGTTTAAAAGTAAAATGACAGACAGAGACAAAGACAGATGGACAGACAAAATATAGAAAGAACGGCACACCAATTATAGAACAGACAGACTGAATGACAGACAGATAGCTAGATAGACAGACAGACAGGAAGACAGACAGACATATAGATAGATGGATGGATGGATGGATGGATGGATGGATGGATGGATGGATGGATGGATGGATGGATGGATGGATGGATGGATGGATAGATAGATAGATAGATAGACATAATTACAGACTAAATTACAGAAAGACAGATAACAATATAATAACAGACAGAGAGACAGTTTTAAAGACACAGACTAAAACAGGCATACAACACAATGTACAGACAGACAGAACAACAGACAGAAAGAGATAAACAGATGGAAAGAAAGATGGAACAATAGATAGTTTGAAAGAACGATGAATAGAAAGAAGACTGATGATAGACAGATTCATCTTATGAAAACAGATCTTCTTATGGGTGTGGCCAATTCATTGAAAATTAAGAATACAGATGGATTATTTCATGCTTCTTTCCTACAATGTCACAGTAAGCTGTAGAGAAGACAAAGAGAAAGAGAAAAAATAAAAAGTGTGCAAGAAAAGCGCAGTGGCAGAGGCACCAGAGGGAGGTAGACACATCCTGAAGCTGACCACCTGCACTGCCACAACAATGAGGAAACCAAGAGCGTCTGGGAATATAATGACTGCAGCAATTAAGAGGAAAATCTCTCTGGAGAATTAACAGCATCTTCACCGCGTTTCCCAGCAGCCACAGGGTGGGAATAAGAAAGCAGTGGGACACGTGGTGAAAGGAGGAGCTATTTGACAGTTAAGCCAACATCAGTGGGATTCCCTTGTTTGACTAGTTCACCCCTACTGAGCACAAAGTGCCACCCAAGAAAGAGATTACACTCAAGACATTATTACTGAACAAACACACACTCACACAATATCAGTCGGCAGTCAATTAATGACGCAGAGGATGGACGGTGTAATGGGATCACTCTTAACGAAGCTGTATTGTATTCTACAGTATGATATTAGGCTTAACAGTAAATGGTTGAAATGGTTTTATTAGTTCATGAGAGGAAAAAGAAAAAAAAAGTATCCAGTATCCAAATTGTATTTGTTTGTTTGTTTGTGCCTTCGCTCGTACATTCATGCATCTGCAATTTAATACAAAATGTGAAATTATTTGATTGAATTATAACAGTTTTTTTATTATTATTATTCACAATTTTGTTTGAATGAGGGAAAAACACCTGTACAAAGTCTGCATGGTTAGTATCAAACATTTCGACATTTCCTTTTTCATTTCCAATGCCTAAAATAGCAGTTTACATAAATTGAGCACAATTTTACTAGCCTATACAATAATAAAACAGCAGGTGAGGAGATTCAGGATAGCAGAACAATAGCACTGGGAGCTGCTTGTGGAAAAAAAAAAAAAAAAAAAAAAAAAAAAAAGGGTTCCCACAAGGAAACAATTCATTTTTGATAAGAGGGGCAGGCGGAATCTAGAGTTGGGACGACCCTGAAAAGCTTGCCTTTTCGCAATGTGAGTGCCAATGAAAAACCCTCAGTTAGGTACAAGCACCAAAAATTTGATAAAGCCTCTATCAAAAGAGGTGCAAGAAAAAATTGGTGGAAAATGGCCTGAAATTGTCCATGATATGTGTGTTTTTTAAGAATTTATTTTCTTTCTTCAAAATAATACCACTATTTGAAGCTCAGCTATGTTGGAGAGCTGGATTTTTTGGTGTTTCCAAGGATGTCACCTATTTCCACGATTGACCAGATTGAAATGGGTCACATACTGATATTAACTGTACTGATTAATTGTCATTATGGAATTACTTTGATTATGCTGTATATAAATAGAATTTTTAACAGCTGTCTATCCCTAAAGATAAACAGTCCCTGGGCAGATCGTTCCCTTTCCTCCTTGTTCTCACCCCTCTCTCCTCTCCAGCATCCTGTCACACTTATCAGATTTACTTCTGAAATCAGACACTGCGGAAGGTGTTATGACCCCTATTCCCTCTTTCACACACATACTCTCTCTAAAGCGGTTCCAAACACACTACTGCACAGCTTTAATATACAGAGGAAGTACGTGACTAAATGAACAGACCACAAAAACCACTGCTTACTGCTTATTCAAAAGCCTATGAGAAAAACAGACCAACGCTATCAGGTGTACTCAGAAAAGCAGTAAAAAAAAAAGTCATAAAAGTCTGTCATGCCTCCAGGTTATAATAGATAAGTAGATATATAGATGTCTTACAAGACCCAAACTTTTGAACAGTAGTGGATTTTAAAATATTCCTTTATACTGCATGAACCCACAACTGCTGTTTGCTTAAAAACATTTACTCTAATTGAATTGAAAAAGTTTTTAAGCTACTGCAGTGTCATTTTGCGCTTTCCGTAATTAAATGGTGCTAAAAGGCCAAAACATATTAAAAAATAATAATTTGATGTGGATGAAAAGTAATAATATTTATTTAGCTGTATCACCCAGCTCTAAAGCTCAGCAAACTCATGGATACTTGCTGCCGGGGTCTCTGAGGAACATTCAATTACACAATTCTACTTACATAACCTTCATTACATAACTTTTTTCATTTCTCGTTCTTCAGACTTATAACGTTCCCCTTAATGTACAGATTAATACAGCAGCGTTCAAATCAGCCGCTGTCCCTGACCTCACATTGTTATAGTGGTCCAGCTAAACCTCGATGTAATCCCAGCCCAAAGAATAGCGAAAGCTCTTCGCGCTGATAAAAGCACATACCGTGGCATAATTTCCTAAATTCCTGCCCGTCTTTCAGCACATATTTCTCTATCCAAAATACATAAATGACATTCCTTCATAATTCAGACATACGAGGAAGTAGGTCATTACAGTATGACAAAAAAACAGACCAGACCAGCCCACAGGTTCTGCTTCGTTGATCCCATCCGCTAATTTAATTTTTTGGCCAATTTTAAAGGTTCCAAAAAGATGTCATTTTTTGTGTGGGTGGAATCCATAAGCTCAGACGAGACAAGGACATGAAATTCAGACATCAAATGACAAAGACACATTTAATGAAACATGGATGGAGAGGCTTACCTGTGAGTCGGCAGAGGGTCAAGACCACGAGTGGGCAGGACAGCAGAACATAAAGGAAAGAAGAGAAAGAAGACAGACATTTAAATTGTGCCAAAAATGACTTCAAGTACATAGCAACAATGAGGCCCGGCTATGAAAGACAACGCATGGTAAAGGAGTTTGTTTTGTTTTGTTTTGTTTAGGAGGATTTCTTACTGCATTTATGCTACTTTTAATTTCTTTTAAATATAATATAATATAATATAATATAAAATATAATAAAACAAGTAAATTCATGTTTAATTTACAGTATAGTGAATTTTAAATTGTATTTTGCATTTGCAATGGTTATTAGCATAACTAGTACTTCCAATTTTCTCTCATTATGTTTCAGTTTTTTATAAGGACATAAATGTATGCAAAACAACAATGCCACAGGGTTTCTGCAGGTATCTTCAAATTAAATTTAATGCCTTTTTAATGCCTTTTTAATGCCATTTTGAAAATTTTTAATGCCATACACGACCCATGACTAACCACGGATATTTTATATACGGATAATCATTTTATTTTAAATAGACATGTTGCAAATTATTAATTGCAACCATCCAGTTTGATGATGACGCAATCATGAAATTATATAACTCAGAACTGAATTAGAAATGGCTCAGGAGGCAGCTTAATTAATGTCAATTTATTTGGAGATATTTCTAAATTAGCAAAAATTGAATTATTGTATTTATAATTTTATCATCACAAAAACAGCTCTTCAATAAGCTCAACTTTTTAAATGCTGGAACTTAATGTATTCAAAGTACATACATGTAAGCAAGAGCTATAGAAATTGCACAGTCATTTACAGTGTAAATAAGTTCATCAAGGCATGTGCCTTAATTCAGTCGATTTTAGTTCCAACTCTGACTCAACATTTTTCAATTCACAGCACTTTTCCTTGAATCTCCTCCTCAGAGTATTAGATTTTGTTATCATTTCAGCCATGAGTGTTTTCGATTTGTTTTCGGCCTGCTCAGCTAGTTGATCGGCGTCCTTCTGAAGGCTGGCACACACGACCGTCAACACCCCCTTTTTCTTTTTCAGTTCTTCCAACTCATCTTCCAAAGCTTTTCTCTTTAGTCCACGCATGGCACCCTCTCTCTTCCTCCTCTCCTCATCAAGGTAGATCCTGTATCTGGTCCTGGCTGAGGCTACAGAATGCAGTAGTTCCTTTGTGAGGGACACTTTGAGAACCCCCCCTAAAGCATGCACTTGGTCACAGACAAGTCTCTGGGCCTCAACAGTTTCTTCTTTTATGTTGCATGTCTCTACTTCCTTGTTTACGGAGAAGCCTCTCTCTACTGTAGCTTGCCCATGAGATAGAAGCAGGAGGCGTTGAATGAAACTCCGAAGCTCAGGATAAGACGCGTTGAGAGTTTGGTGAAGGAAAGTATCAAGTCGTTGCTCCATGGGTTTGAAAGAGAGGAACTCCTCACTTTTGCCATGCAGAGAAAGAAAGCTGTCAAACTGTTGCACAACAGCATCACCTGCAATAGACAAACACAAAAATTAAATCACATCAATTTAAATGGATGGTTATTTATATACCTGGTACAGGATATTGATGTAAATGTATTTGTTTAATCCGAGTTTGAACATGAAAGGAAGACTAATGCATATAAAATGCATGTAACATCTCATTATTTACTGTATAAGCCCATATTATACTTCCATATCATACTATTTTTAAGCAAGCACATTTCAAAACAAACTTAAACTAATCTTCAAAATGTTCTTATGATCAAAGTACTGAGAACACATCTTATGCATACTGTGCTGTGTGTAACCTTTATTTTCCTATAATATTCCTACCAGCTGAAACTCCTCCTGTCAACTGCTTGTCCTGCAGAAATCTTTGAACTAGTGACTTCATCTTTCCCTTGCACCATTCTGGGTCTCTGCTCATGACGGAGGGGTCTAAGCATCCTATCTGCCTGACAGTGGGGTATTTCAAAGGGCTCTTTTCTTGCATTTTCTTAACTATTCTGGAGAGGCACATTATGCAGTCCCTTCTAAATTCGAGGACAGTGAGGTCACCTACTCTGTTGCTTGATTTGCTCTGAAGAGCCTATCAAAAAGGGATAGCACACATCATGTTAGTTATATAGTAATATATCAGGCATGTTTAAAGTTTATGTATACATCATAGGCGTACTTTGCGGGTGGGACGGGTGGGACAGGTGGGACATGTTCTAACCACTTTTTGCCAGGGTCGATATTGTCCCCACCACTTTTTAAAACATCTCGTGGCATGAATAAGAGATGATCTAGCACTGAAATGTGTTTTTTAAATCAATTGATCTAAGTGCTCGTTGCCGCTGCGATCAGTGGCGTGGATACAGTGTTTTCTCGTGTGGCTTATTTACACGAAAATTCTCGCACTGACAACGCATATTAGGCTACATCTCATTAAACGACAAATTAATCCCCATGTAGCCTACTATTTAAATCAATTGCTGGACATCGTAATGTTACTGTACATATATCTGATTTAACATTATATAAGCAACCCCCACCCCACCTGTCCCATCCACTTTTTAAAACAAAGTTACGCCACTGGTATACATAAACAGTAACAATGCATTACCTTAAGGACAGATTCAGCACCCAATCCAATGTCAGTGAGGCTTGCATTGATCCAGTTCTTCTGGTCATCAGTGTCAAGTTTGGTCAGTTTAAATGGAGTGATGTCTTGGAGTAGCTCCCTTTTGATGAAACGTCTCACCAGACTCTACAAAAAGGAAAAACAAATTTGTCTAAATATTTAGCATTCTGTTAACCAGCTTTGTTATTCCATCCTACACAGGTTATTCAATGTGGTATACCCACTTCAAAAGTCATCATAACAAAAGATTAAGCCATTAAACGATGCAGAAATTAGATTATTACCATCATTAACTCTGTCAAGTCTCTGCACAGAAATGGTAAGACTGGCTCATCAGTCTGGTATTTCTTCAAGAATGGACAAAATGTTCTGGATATTGCCATGAAAAACTGAAGTTTGGCTAAGATCAGGGGATCTTTATTTGCTGCTTCAATTGTATCAAAAGAAGAGGTTCCAGGGTTTGGTAGTTCTTTTCTACGGACTGCTTCCACGTATTCTTTCAGCTTTGGCCATACCTCAATGGCTCTCTCTGCAACAGGCAGATTTTCAACCCATCTGTGTCCACAGAAGGGGAGTGGAAAAAGAGATGTGCCAGTAAGTTTTGTGTAATCTTCCCTTCTTGCAGGAACATTGTGAAAAACATAGTGCATTGCTCTCAGAAGTTTCTCGATATTCCACACGGAGAAGCCAGTCTTGAATGAATTGTGTACCGTGTGCAGTCCACAGCTCCCAACCGAAATTAGCTGCCGACCTCCATGTAGTTCACCATGTTCTTGCTGGAGATTATTGAGGAACTTAAAGTTCACGTTGGGGCCATCCATACTAATTGAAATTAGATGTTTCAGGTCTAGTAGGTGCACACATTTCTGAGAACAGAAATAAATAAATGATGAGATACCAACAACAAAAATGCTGAAAAGATGTTACAGACATGTTTGGTAATTGAAAATGTTCTTTAATTTAAAAAAATATAAATTATATATATAATAAATATAAATAACAGTTCAGATAATACAGTTTGTGAGTCACGAATCAGATTGGATCAGCGCAAAAACAACAACTTAGCTTTCCATTTATCACTTGGACAACACTTTCAAAAATTAAAATAAATTGTAAACATTATTAAAGACAATAAATAGTCAGTAATAAATTATGCACAAATAAAAACAACGGAGGAAAAAAAAAAGTTTTTCAATGTATAATAAGGTTTGGAATGACATTAGGGTGAGTAATAACGACTCATTTTGGGTGAACTAACCCTGTAGAGTGCATTGTCCAAACTCCAATTTTTTTATTTTACGTATGGAGAATAAGTTATTCTGAGGAAACATGCTTAATTTAATGAATTTATGATGCTCTGTGGCCTAACAGCAAATTATAAACCATTATAATGACAAAATGATTGATAAACAAATGAATGATAAACAATTATATGAAAAAAATGAAGGCTGCAATACTAATACATAGCATAAATCTTTTTCTTTCAGTTTCTAATGAGTTACTGTACGTTCATACCGCCGCGGACTTGAGCTTCCAAAGTTACCGGAAGTCATTCATTTTCAATGGAAGCTGGCTTCTCTCAGTTGCAAGGAGCGTCAAATCCATCGGCGTCGCCTTTTGAGCGTCAATCACCCAAGTGCCGTCTTGAATGCAAGAATATTGCTCTCTCTCTCCCTCACGCATAATAATCAAAATCAATTGATACGATGGTGTCGAAAAAAACACTCCAGGGATGAAATGTTTTCTGTGTTGACAAAACTTGTGCGATATCCTAAATTACCGAATGCATTGCTTGTTTTTTCTGTTTACATTTCATGGTGTGACACTTCTCTTCTCCCATTATCGAAAGCTTCCCCGTACTTTTTGACAAGCGTCCTTGACGGCCAGAGCTTCTTTGCAGCTCAAGTCGGCGGCGGTGTGAACGTACAGTTAGAATGACAAATGCAAGAATAAAAAAACAATTATACTTACTTTGAAATGGTGCAGTAGATCCTCACTCTTTGAATGTCCCATGAACTGTGATCCCAGATAACGGGACTGGACACAACCAGCCTCCCAAAATCGAACATGAACATCTAGTTGTTTATTTTTTGTTGAGTGGTTTAAACTCTCATCAAACATCAAGACAAATGGTCCTGCATTGTTAACTGCAGTAATCAGTTGATTTTTGAAGTATGGGGCAAGTCCAAATTTTAGAATGTAGCTGGTTTTGTCCTTGCCACAAGAGAAAGATTTGACAATTTCAGAATCAGGAAACATTGCCTGAAACAACTCAGAAACACCGTCATTGGATGCGTAAGAGTGGTGATGGACAGCTGTGTTGAGACACCAGAGCACCTCCGCCTGCAAAGTCGCATTCGAGCCAAACGTTGATCGAATGTCGCTCGATTTTGCTGTGGTTATGTTAGCTGCTCCACAAACGGTGGTGACAGCATCAGTTGTCGTCGTAACGTTATTAACGTTACTTGTAGATTTGTCGGTCACGCCAAAGTAACTAGACATAACGTTAGTAGTTTGCTGTTTTGCTCTTACCGCGGATTTGTGGCCGTCACACTGCATATGGGATTTTACGGCGCCAATTCCCATTGTCCCCAACTTAAATGCTTTTCTGCAAATACCGCAAAATCCTTCATCATTTTTACCACTAACAGGCTGCAACCATGTCTTGAAATTAACGTTTTCCAGCCACTTCAGTTGGAATTTGCACTTTCCCATTTTTCCTCAGACCTCTTCCACCGCTGTACAAAATGCCCGCCGCCCGCGTCACCTCCGTATCACGGCGATTTTGCTCCGGCCGAAACCAATTACCAAACTGGTTCCCTGTGTTTATCACACTAACGTACATTTTGCGAAAGCAAATAAAATTATTAATTATGAAGGCTATATTCAAAGAAATTAATATAAAATTATCTTCAAAACTATAAAAAATTAATGCCTGTAGGAATCAAATTTAATGCTTTTTAATGCCTTTTAAGGCCTTAATTTTTGCAAAATCCATTTAAAGACTTTTAATGCTTTTTAATGCCCCGCGGAAACCCTGATGCCAATACAGTAGTTTGAAACCGTAAGAGTAATAGAGTGAAAGAGGGAGCGAGTATAAAGAGAGAGTGATGGCCGAGGGTTTTCTAAAGGGGTGGTCTAGGCGAGGCGGTGTGAGATATGGAGGTGTTCTTCCAGCAGGCTGCTTCCTTTCAGCTGTCATCTGTCTCTGTCAGCGCATGAATTCTCATACATGACTCTCTGAGCTCAGCAGAGCACAGCTGTCTGCCCTCACTCATGACAGGCAGCGAGACAGCGATATGCCCGTCACCTCTCCAGTACAGCAGTACACACGAAAGAAGAGCAACACCTGATGCTAAGACTTGGTCTGAATGGAATTTTAACACATTTTTTACATATTAAGGGAAAAGCCAGAAGAACTCCATGGCATAGATTTATATTTTATGTCACAATATTTTCTACTAACGTGCAGAGACCAGAATGTGCTTAAGTCTTAACTCATTTTCAACATTTGAAATCATCACCTGCATCATCTGCATAGAAAAGCTCATTAGAAAAGGCAATTTTTATAACATTAAAGAATAATAATAAAAAAATAAAAGAAATGGACCTAGTACACTCCCCTGCAGAACACCATATGAAATACAAACAATCAATTTAACAATTCGACACCTATTTGCAAAATAAGACTTGATTTTAATCCATATTAAAGTCAACTGGGTTTCGTGATTGAACCATTTGAAAACATTTGTCAAAATAGTTACATTGGTGAAATTACACAGATGAAAAAGGTCCATTGCCAATAGTACATTATGAATCACAAAGAAGTCACTTTCCAATCAATCAGCTTCCAGAACAACTCCAACTTAAAACAGAATCTATGTGGGAAAATGTTTCAATATACATGTTACCCTTTGGTAATTTTTTTTAGAAAATACAGGATTAGATTCCACGGTTATGCTGATGATACTCAACTATATATCTCAACAAGACCAGATGAAATTCTAAATTATCTAAGCTAAAAGTATAAAAGTATAAAAGAATGGATGACCAATACTTTTCTCCTATTAAATTTGGATAAGACATAGATATTACTTATTGGACCAAAAACAATACACAGAACCTCTTGGATTAAAATTTGCCACTAAATGGATATTCTGTTACTTCCTCTAGTGTAAAAAATCTGAGTGTTACATTAGACAGCTAAATTTCCCATGTTACAAAAACAGCATTCTTCCATCTTGAAACACTGCCAAGCTACGAAACGTTACCGGTTTCTGATGCAGAGAAGCTAGTTCATGCATTCATGACCTCTAGACTTGACTATTGTAATGCACTGCTAGTTTGTTGTCCAGCATCTTCAATAAACAAGCTACGGGTAGTTAAAAAATGAAGTGGCTAGAGTCCTTACCAGGTCAAAAAAATATGATTATATTAGCCCAATTTTTAAAAAAGCTGTCAGAATTCATTTTTATCCATTTATATATGGAAGTTCTAAAATAGCTGTGGTCAACAAATTAAGCAGAATTTGTAATAATTGAACATTCTTGGAGAAAGGACTATATCCTTGAAAAAGACAGCAGTTTGAATTCTCCAGAAAGCTTCTTGTGGAATCAGTGTAGGTCTATGCTTTCCTCTAAGCATATCAAAAGAATCCCTAATAAAAATGCACAGTCACTAGTGTGGGATACAGACTGAGTCACTGCGGTGCCAATCTCAGTCCATGAACTGGAAACTGTATTATGCCTTTCACATGTGGGCAACGAACCATGGGGTCAGGTGTGTTATTCCTTTGTTTTTATTTTGCAGCATTCAAAGATGGATTGTATTCTTATAAACAACAGAGAACAGAGTTTCCTTTCCAAACCAGGTCAATACTTCATCCTCCAGCTGCATCCAATAAATCTCAAAAACAATTGCAGGTCATCTGCACACAAAACCAAGCAAAACAGCTATTACAAAACCCTAAACAGCTCATCTTAATGTGGGTGGCACTAAATTTCACACAAAAAGAGAACAGAACCCCAATAAGTAGAGCCTCAGAGCTATAATAGCTTTGAAACAGACTCCAAAAGAGAAAATATCTCCATTCCCCCTCTGTGTTTGGCCCAGAGCCCCGTATACACATGCTTCAGCCAGACCTCTAGGAGTTTACTGCATAATTACAGTCAAAAACACAGGAGCTGATATATTAACAACAGCTACTGCTGGGCTATGACCTTCTCACTCCTTTTGAAGTACGTAGTGAGTGAGAAAGAAAGAGAGAAAACAGAAAAAGAAAATTGAAATTATTTCGGGAAAGGTCACAACGCTCCCATAGCAGCTTGCTATAGTATGTATCTGCCATCTATGTAGCATGCTAATTCCTGTAGCCGGAAGGGTTGCTTTGTAAAATATAATGTACTGCACGTATATAAGGGCTGATCTGACCTGACACGTGTACAATTTTGCTTGTTTGTTTACATTCAGTTTATATTAAAACAGTTGAGAATGAGAGGTATATGCACATTTCCAATAATTTTATGCTAATAGTATCAGTTTAGCTTAAACTATAGGCTATATGTTTAGGCCATAGGCTTGTTTATAAATGTTGTTTATATAAATGCAGCTATAATTTATTTTTCTGTCCTGTTCTGAATATTGTTACATTTAAGGTATATGTTGAGGAGTGACGGGAACTAAACTATATATTTATTGTGTTTAGAAAGTTTTGTTTTATTTACCGTAATTTTATATGGTTATAATAAAATGTGATTTACACATCAGCGCAACTTTTCTGTGTTTTCTGTAAACCATGCAAGTTTGACCCTCCTGCGGGTTAGTCAGGTGCAACTTATTTCCATAATAAATAAATACATAATTCATAATACATGATTATATAGAAAAGATTAAAAAGATTATATAAAATTATAAAATGCACGCCTTATATGTATCATTCAGTTCTATATATTTTGCTTTCATTTACTTCAACCTGCTTTATACATCCACAGCATGTAAGAACTTGAATGATTTTCTTGTTGAAATCCTTTATAGTCATGCCAATAAAAATTTATTGACTCTGACTCTGAGAAAGAGAGAACTATTAAAAATATGGCACAGACTGTAACTAACACTCCACAATGAAGCATTGGCTTTTGTGGCCAACGTTCTCAAACCAATAAAGTATTACATTAACAGGAAAAGCTAAATGTATGGGGTTGCACTTCTCATGCAGACTTGAGCCGTGAGAGGTTATGTTCCACATGGTTACGTGACATTATATTCTTTGAGATTATGTTATTGCCACCTTTGCAATTACTAACAATTACTGTGCATTAAGTACGTAAATGTTTATAAAACTAATAATACACTGCTTTGAGTACATTATGTCAATATGTTCACAGTAAATCTGTTATAATGTTTCACACCTGTTGTGAAACATGCTAGAAACTCAAAGGAAGAGATCTCAAAGGTGATGTCACTTAGCAACTTCACTTTCCACATGGCTGTTTCCTGGCTCCGCTTCGAGTGCACTACACACTACCTGGCGATACCGGAGCGAATGTGGCAATAATATCAGAGGTTTTCTTTTATGTCAAGAGAATGCTTTCGCTCCCATTACTGTATCTTTGGCTCTAACCTGTCATTAATGTGGGAGTGCGGCTGGGTAATAATTAGGCTGATTTCCTTCATTCAATCACTCTCCGTTTTGCTAAACCAGCCGCGCGAGGGGCCCGGGGTGGGCTGAACGGTCCCCTGCCTGTTCCCCACAGCTGTAATTTGAAGCTGTTTGCATGTAAATGGACTTGCGACTGCAAGGTGTGAAATCAAGCCGGTCGGGTTGCCCCTCCTGCCAAATGCAATTACATGGACTCACGGTTCAGCCGAGCCGTAGCTCTTCGCTAAACGCTGGCCCCGACTAATTGTACAGAGCTGTTACGGAACCCAAGATGAAGGAGGAAAAACTAGCAGGATCCTCCATGCTAAAAGCAGTCAGTTAGAAATGCAATTACAGCAGAGGAGAGGACAGCCGGGCCGACAGTAGAGGTTACAATGACTGGAGCACTTGGTGTGTGATAGCCCATTACCAGTCCGCATGATAGTTTCAATCAGCATATAACAGGCGTGCATTCTGACGAAACGACTTTTTTTTGCAAGCAACATATCAATCGCAATTATTTCATTATGTAATAATAGATATTTTGCCATTGCCTGATGTTGTGGAGGGCCCTGGAGAGCGTGAAATGGACATTTTCCCCTGTCTGTTGCCTTTCACGTCACAGCTTGTGTGCTGACAGGATATTCTCTAGAGAAGGGCTTGAGACTGTGCACTTTTTTTTGCAGTGCCATCAGCTAACGTCATTTTCCTGTGGATTCAAAATGATTAGACACATGGCATTTACTGCAAAAAAATAAAAAAAAACTTTCTGTGAGAATGTATGCTATTTTTGTATCATACCTTCAGATTTTACATACATTTATCTTTACCATCACTTTTACATAACTTTTACCATTATCTCACTTAAAATGAATCTTTAAAGACACTAATAATTTAAAAGGAATAGTTCACCCAAACAGCAAACCCTCAGGCAATCCAAGACGTACATGTGTTTCTTTCTTCATCCAAACAGATTTGGTTCAATTTCTCATTCCATCATGTGTTTACTAATGGATCCTGTGTAGTGAATGGGTGCCGTCAGAATAATAGTTCAAAAGCTGATCATCGCAAAAATCCAAAAGCAAGCTGCATGTTGGTATTAAACCAATCTATCAAGACTTTTCTAGCTGAAATGCACGTCCTTTATCAATAATATTACTTTCTGCATTAAAAAAGTAATCTCGTCAGAATTAAAAGAGAAATTTGCAAAGGTCAAGCACCGTTTACAAGCAAAAACAGTCCAAAATAGTTTTAAACTCATGTTGGAGAATTATGATGTTACAGATGATAACAGGGGATGGACTATTTTTAATTGGAGGAAGAGTTATTATGAGGGCGTTTCACACCACGGGAACCTTTTCATAGAACCGGAACTAATTATGGATCTACCCACTTTTAGGAATTTTTGCACCACCGGAACTGGGTGCGATTTTAGTACTGGACTGCCTTTTTCAAAAACCAAATGAGCTCCTACTTCTCAGCAGGGTTTAATTAGCACAACTGGTACTACCAGTGACGTAAGTATACATTGATTGGCCAGACGCGTTTAAAAAAGCCCTCACCCACGATGATTTCAAACACTGTGTAAACATACTGTAAACATCATGAACAGCGATAGATGGACGGATGCTGAAGTGTGGGAACTCGTAGCAAATGCAGCACTGACAGATGTCATTGGACATTCTTAGTCCTACTTTCCGTTCTTTTAAATTGCTGTATACGTCGACATTCCATGTCCATTATTGTGAAACCCGCAAGACACAATAAAAATACAGCTCCGATCACAGCGTCCTCCATCCTCCTGTTCTTAACATAATTCTTCTTTGTTAACGTTCTTGAACGCTGCACACAAATGACATCGCTGTTGACCAGTTTACATCACTTCCAGGTACTGTCAATGTGAATGCAACACTTTAAATGGTATTGGGAAATAGTTCGCACAAAATCGTCCCAGTACTTTAGTACTGTACATTTAGTTCCGGAACTAAAAAAATGCGAAAGGCCCTATGGACTGGTATTTTGTCTAGAAATGTCAGTTTAACATTAAAACCCCTTAATAATGGATTTGTTTCCTACAAACACAAAGCTTTCCACTTCACTCAACATAAATCGGTTGACTAGAGTTGAGTGGATTGCTTGTGATTTATTGTAATGTCTTTTATCAGCTGTTTGGGCTCTCATTCTGACGGCACCCACTCACTACAGAGGATCCACTGGTGAACAAGTGATGTAATGTTTCAATTTCCTAAATGTGTTATGATAAAGAAACAAACTCAACTACATTTTGAATGGCCTGAATATCATTCAATTCAAATGTGAACTGTGTACTCCACAGAAAACATGGAAAAGATCTACAAGACCCTCAGGGGTAAGAGCTTCCAACAAGAGTAGAAAAGCATAGACTGACTCCTCACACTCAGATTCAGAGGAACTGAGGCATTTGGAACTACAGGGAACCCATGGAGTTAAGAAAACAAACAGTACTGTGCAAGTCAAAGCATGCCCTGGCATGTGAGCTCCAAACAACACGGCACAAAGAGGTAAAAATGACCCCAGAGACCCGTCAGAAGTAGCAGGCCTCTCTACAGCTCCTTCCTTTTGTCCCTCAACTCTGATTTTCAGGTTATAGCACATTAAAGAAAAGGGATTTCTGGAAAAAGCACAAACATTCCAACAAAAGAAAGTCAAGAGCTTTATCACGTTCCTCTGATCTCCACCTGAGATCTGAGCAGTAAAGTCTTGTCAAGAGCAAATTGTGCAATGGTAATGGGTTTGGAAGCCTTTTTTTGTGTACAACTCGAATTAATGCAATGGTTTGATAAGGTGGGCCTCAAGAATCCCTGCTTTAGGAAGGTTCTGGCAAGTTTCCTAAGTTAAACTTGACTTCATTTTACTACAGGTAACTGGAAAAACATCTATGGAAAAGTGTGAATAAATGGGAAAGCAGTTTATTCAACTTTAAAAGTGATATAAAATATCTGATAAACATCCTTTAATTATCTGATTCGACCAAAGTTCGAGCAGACAATCGGTGCTCATTATTGATACCATTTTAGACTAGATATGCAAATGTATAAATTGAAGTATGGAAATTAGTGGCCAAAATATGAAACAAAAATAGCTTTTTAAAAGTATGATAACAGGAAATTCATAAGGTACCACCTGTTTTTTAAGCAATGTTAAACAGCGTTGTTGGATTATTTCCTTTAATGTGTCAAAAATAAAATAAAACTAAATAAAATTTAAAAAATGTTATTACATATATGCTGACAATAAGGATAAATAACTTATGATACTACAAAATAATATTTAAGTATATATTACAATTCTGTGTAAAAAAAAAAAAAATTGTTGAATGGTTAAAATGTTGTTTGATGTAAGTGAGTGTAAGTCTGCATGAAATCCGTGACCTGTAATTAGGACGTCCTTCACAGGATAACAGTTCACGCAGTGCTAACAGGATTGAGGACAGATTATGAGGGTGCAGAGGCTAACTGCAATCTTCAATCTAACGTTTGACCACAAATAACCTTAGATTACACCTACTGCCCGCTCCATCCTGCTCATCGCCCATCACAACACCCAATTACACAGCCAGCTTACGCAGAGTGCAAAAAAAGCCAGATAACAGGCTAAAAAACACTGCTGAACGTGTAAATACACCATGTCTCTGTTAGCAGTTAGCGACAATCAGCACTCTGTGTAGCCGCTGTTTGTGATTTGTAAGGGCTTTTTCTTAAGTGTTGCTAATTTGTGTTGTCACAATGACGCCAGCTAAATCGTTCTACCTACAAATCTGAGAGCTATGCAAACTCATGGCAGGCGCTGAGAAGGTGCAGAATAAGAGCGGTCAGATGATCTAAGCACTCTTTTTGCTAAATGTCCAAACAGATGG
>NW_020523379.1:0-86703 GCF_003368295.1 Carassius auratus
TTAACACAATACTACTTTAATATCTTATGGCAATGTTATTTTAAGCATTTTTAAAGATGTTTTTTTCTAGAAAACAAACTGCATGTACTGATGAATTTGTTGAATTTTCTGTTCATTTACCCTCAGGGTCAGTGCTTTACATAATGTGTGAGCTTGTGGTTGACTTGTTGCCGTTTTCAGTCCTGTCTTTCACAGATGAATACATTTACGCATCTCAAGCAGAGCTGTTTAAAATAAATAAGTCTCCGCTGTTCGCTACACTAATGTCTGATTTATTCTGCACCACGTACGCTCAAGTGCACAAAAGGGGCGCATCCAAGAATTCACTAATTTGGTGTTGGAGTGCAGTTCAGAATGGAAGAGAGGTGTTGTGGGACGTGTTATGCTCTTTTCATCTGCATTAAGTCTCACTGAAGCATATCAGAATCAAGAGCTCTACAGTTCACTTCCCCTTTATGACTGGTTGTGTTCACACGCTCTGAAATTATTTTAACGCTGGAGGCGAGGATATTATAATTCTTACCTACCAGTGAAAGATTACCATGTGGCTGGCTGTTGGTCCTTTACTGCAATACAGATATTTATGATGTGAATAATGTAGCTAGAGTTCAGTTTATGAGAAAAAAAGATTTACACACTTCTTGCGTTTTAATGAGTCAATAAAAACCCATAAAAAAATAAATGTGCAGAAAATGTTAAGACACAGTCCCAGCTGTTACAATACAAAGTTATTTTCCTTGTAAGAATGAGCAAAACTAATCGACTAGTTAGTGGCTGTCTAAACAATCAGTGGACAAGATTATTATTATTTTTTTTTTAACTCAGTAATATGATTTTTTATGTTTTACAGTTATTCAAATTTAGGTCAACATTGTTTGATGCTTTCGAAAAGTGTTTTTTTTTCTTTTCTTTTTTTTTTTAAGGTTTCTGACAATTCTCACAAAATTGGACTGGTGTTATATATTTAAAAATATATAAAGCAGGCGAAAATGTACAAACATTACAAAAGACAAAAAAAATTTTGCACAGTTTGATCTTTTATAATACACATTGCAAAATTAAATGAAAAAACTTGGTGAATTTTGACATTATTGTTCATTTGTCTGATTGATAATGTACATCAAATCTTTTTTGCACAGTAACCATGAGGGGTTTTGAAGTTGTAGCGCCCCCATGGGTGAAATTTGACATGTATCTTTAGAATGTTGTCTGTACGAAGTTGTTTGGATAGTTCATCCAAAAAATTAAAATTCTGTCATTAATTACTCACCCTCATTGTCATTCCAAACCCATAAAACCATCTTCGGAACACAAATTAACATATTTTTAATTGGAATCTAAGAGATATTTGACCCTCCATAGACATTACCATTATCAAAGCACAGAAACATAATAAGCACATCGGTAAAATAGTCCATGTCAATTCAGGGGTTCAACCAGAATTTTACGAAGCTACGAGAAAACTTTTTGTGTGTTAAGAAATCAACATAAAGATCGTTTTTTTACGTTCAGCATGCGCGCATAGTCTACTGAACACAAACAACGCTCATTACGGTGATTACGTTCTGGGGTACTCTCCAAAATGGCAGAAGACGGTAACTGGGGAGAAAAACTGCTGAAAAAATTATGTCATTATTGTTTTCTTTGTGCACAAAATGTATTCACGTTGCATCAGGTTGATCCCCTGATATGTCACATGGACTATTTTACCGATGTCCTTATTACATTTCTGTGCTTCGATTGTATTTTTATTTTTGGGCGAATTAACCCAAAGTTTCGAAGTTTCGACTTCCCTATCAGAAGATATAGGTCAATTAGTCATTGTGAACCACACCAAAAAAAAAAAAAAAAACTTTGGTTTTGTGTTATCTATTTGGTTAAAACATTAAAAAATTAACAATTGTTTTGATGACACATTTTCACGATTGTCTGTAAATTATAAATATCAGAAATATCACTTCCCTGTTTACCCGTGTCCTAACAATTTCTGTTTCTCGTCATCTTACAGGAAGTTCTACTACATTACCCTGTTACGGGACCCTGTGTCTCGGTACCTAAGCGAGTGGAGACACGTCCAGCGCGGGGCCACGTGGAAAACCTCCCTGCACATGTGCGACGGGCGAACGCCAACACCAGAGGAGCTGCCCCCCTGCTACGAGGGTACCGATTGGTCGGGCTGCACATTACAACAGTTCATGGACTGTCCGTACAACCTGGCGAATAACCGACAGGTGCGCATGCTGGCCGACCTCAGCCTGGTGGGCTGCTACAACATGTCCTTCATCCCGGAGAAGAAGCGCGCGCAGGTGCTACTCGAGTCAGCCAAGAAGAACCTACGAGACATGGCCTTCTTCGGCTTGACCGAGTTCCAGCGCAAAACGCAGTACTTGTTCGAACGGACCTTCCGCCTCAAGTTCATCCGGCCCTTCATGCAGTACAACAGCACGCGGGGCCGCCGGTGTGGACCTGGACAACGACACGGTGCAGCGGATCGAGGAGCTCAACGACCTGGACATGCAGTTGTACGACTACGCCAGGGATCTTTTTCAGCAGCGCTACATGTACAAGCGACAACTCGAGCGAAGAGAGCAGCGCCTAAAGAACCACCCCTCCCTCTTCCCCTTTCGTCGCGGGTCCAGCTCCGATCCTGCTTTCAGGGATGACGTGCCGGAGTCCGAGGCGTCCCGATTACCCACGGAGGACTACATGAATCACATCATCAACCGCTGGTAGCAGTGCTGGGGGGAGGGGGACGGAAAATACAGGTTGACGAGGAGGAAAAGGCTGCGATCCCCAGGTCAAATCAAGCGGGAGAGGAGCACGGCAAACGAGAAAGAGACAGAACTTTAGCGCCACCATCAAATACGGCCCTCCCCCCTTCTGTTGTGCTCCAGGATATCCTGCGGACATCTCTGAGAGGAAGGACTCAAAATGCGGGATGCTCTTCATCGCTACTGCGAAGACTTTGCGTGTCAGTTTAGAAATGACTGACTAACTTAAAGCACTGAGCCTGAACTTAAAACTAAGAGGTGAACACTTCTACAGGCACATTCGCCCAAGGAAGGGAGAAGAAAACATACGTAAAAATTATCGGAATTATATTCACTGCAGATGTTAAAAGAATGAATCGAATGAAATTGTATAGAGGTATTTGCTTAAATGTCTGCTGCCATTTCAGCCATGAATTTGTGAGGATGATGGTCTGTCTCTTTATTTTCTAGTTTGTTATGGTCCTGTTTCTTTTAATTATTTTTAAAAGGGATTTTTCTTCCCTCAAAGAGGTAAAACTCACAGCACTGAGACCAACAGAGCTGCCTAACACTTATTGGATGCAATTTATTAGCTTTTCATAATCAGTGATGACTTGAAAAGGTGTGTTCTGTAGTCCTTTTTCTTGTGTATTTGCACGTCAGTTGCAAATTTCGACGGGCAGACAAAGCGTGGACCATAGCCATTATTTAAGCTTTCAGCATACTGTATGCGAAACTCCCGTGAGCTAAGTGTACTAATATAACCTTACCGAATGTTAGAGGTGTTTCGTTTGTCTGATCTGACAGATGTCTTGCGTGATGTTATTGGCCCAGACAAATTCTAAGTTGTCATCAGCACCCAATTTCTTGGTAGCCGAAGCGGGAACCTGGTGGAGATCCAAAAAGGAAACTGTGTCTTATTTTACACTTGGTAAGAATGGGCTCTGCGTTTCTAAGTGAAGTCGTGGACTCTAAATGTTATTGACTCGGTAATGACACCTATGTGTCAGTCAATAACAGGAGCATCGTACAGTTTGTGTGTAACTGAGTGTGAAAGACAGAGCTTGTGAAACGCAAGAGCAGAATGAAGAAGCAGCAAACGCAGCCTTTGTAAATGTCACCACCATTCCCAATTCCCAGAGACTACTCATTATTCAGTATGCGGGTGGATGGAGGATGACTGTGTGTGTTTGAGATTCTGAGCAGGATGACTGTTTTAAGTATGCAAGCATGTTTGGGTGCTATGAATGTGTGCGTTTCATGACCAATCTCATGCCATGGTCCTCAGGGACTAAAGCTATTGCCAGTAAGGGGGCAAGAATGATGTCACATGTCTCCCCTTATGCAAATCTTTGAGTTGTTTGTTGTTAAAGGTATAGTTTGCACAGAAAAATTACCATTCCCTCATTATTTACTCACTCCTAATCCATGTAACCTTCAAAGGAGATGTTGTGCAGAATGTTCAAGCTGCTCTTTTTCAAGCTATGAAGGTGAATAGGGACGGGAGCTGTGAAGCACCAAAACTATATTTAAATTCGCTTTATTTAAAGTATTCATTCAGTATACAGTATAGAACAGCAAGAACATTCTGCATAGTGTTTCCTGTTATGTTCCACTGAAAAAAGAAAGATATAGTGATTTGAGTAAATAATGACAGAATTGTCATTTTGGGGTAAACCTTTCCTTTAAGTTGACGACTACGCAGCAACTTCAGAGTAAACTGTATGTGAATAATGTATCAGGAAGAATTACCCCACTGGAAATGTGTCCTTTCTGTTTAACTGACTCTTAAGGTGTTATGAGGGACGTTTTGACTTTACTTAATGCTCTGCGATGGGAATTTGTTTTCTCAGTAACCATAAAGACAGACTACTCTTCACTTACTGCATATTTAACCAAACCTAGAGTGTTGTTATGTTATTCAGGAACAAATGTCTTCTCATGAACGATCCGCATAATACATGTACGATCTTTATGAAGGCAGCCCTTTTATTAATATGTGATGCTGTCATTCTCTTCAGTTGATATGCTCTTAAAGGAAACCCAGAGTGGGTTGTAGTAATTGTTGGTCTCATTGCAAAATAGTACAGTGACCAAATGTTTCTCAGTCTTAATTCCACAATGGCATCCAGGCAATCAGAATAGAGTACTGGTGTGCTTTAAAAATGGTCACTGCATCCGACTGTCAAATGTTAGGCCAGAAACATACTCTACAGTCAAAAATCAAGAGGGCGACAGAGTCACCTTCAGATGTCTGTGCCATTAAATATTTTTTATTCAGGTAACTAGCTATAGATGGTTTAACTTTTACTAGATTCTCTTCAAATGGTTGCTTAGCCATGATGCTAGTTGACCCAAAAGAGATAACTATGCTAAAGCCTGCTATAGCGCCCCTTGTGGCAATGCTAAGAATGCAACACACATCTGAGTTGCATTATCAATTGTATTCTGACTGTTTTTAGAACAGTCTCTAAAATGAAGCTAGAGGCATTTGCCTTCACCTACTCCTCTAGAGTATGTTTCTGGACTCATGTGAGTCTAGCAAATTGACTTCAACTCTTAATTAGAGAATGTGTGTTTGTAAGCGTGCGAGAGCAGCACTAGCGAATCCCTGAGCTCTGCTCCCGGGTGCATTTATTCATCACATCCAGTTCATCTGCTCTGGGTATTTTTCTCATCATTTCAACAATGGATCATCAAAAACACCATTAAAAATATTTCATTTTTATATAAACACGCCAGTGCTTCATGTCTTTATTGTTAAGTGTCTCTAAACTCACACAAGCACATTTAAGGTACAGTATATCATGGATTACTTTCTATTTTAATGTATATGGGCATTGATTAATACAGACAGTAAGTTTGACTCTTCACTCGGTTTGTGAAAATGAATGAAAAAGTTTTAATAGTAATGGTTTTAAGTGGAAACCTTGAAGGCATGTGAGCAGAATAAATGTGTAAAATATATGACTATTAAGTTTCTGAAGTTCCATTACACTTAAATATTAAATATCTAAAGAATGATTTACCAGCCCTGTGTGTGCAAAGGCACAAAGTATGTCAAAGTCCATTCACCTGATAGCCATCATGAAAAATGTTGAACCACCCCAGGTTAAGTGTCAGTCAAAGTACAATAACTTGAGAATTCATGAGTATGATTATTATGCTTTCCTCTGTTTCCCCCATATAATAATATATGTCTGGATTGATTTCATTTAAAGTTTAATCAAATGCAACACTAATTAAACCTGTTTAATTATTGTGAATTAAAACAATATTCCCAAGAAGACCTTTTGATTAAATGAATGAAAAATGGTATGTGTGTATTATATAAATCTAATATGATTTCCATTTTTCAAAATTAAGTTTAATATACCAAGTCAGAAATGATGGATACATGAAAATGCACAGCAGGAATGACCCTTGAAACCCACACACACATACACCAGCGCTGTCATGAGGAGTTCAGACATAAAGCTGATAGACAACATCACACACACACACGCAGCAGACATCAGCCGCTGAAGCGCAGGCTACGCTGCAGAAGCAGCTGACTCAGACGAGAGCGCTCTCCCTGGTAATTACAAAATACCTCCTGGCACGGATATCAAGACACGCTTCTTTGTCCTGTTGAACTGAATGGCAGAGAAGCAGCGTATCCACAGCCATTATTGTCTGAAATGGATGGGGGTAATCACTCCGGCTCCTCTGAGTTCTGCAGGGGTAATGAATTGCCACTGTGTCTCTTGGACAAGAGCCACGCCGAGAATCACTTGCACCCAGGCCATTGTTCTGCCAGGATATGATAAGAATTCCCAGTATGACAAATACAGTATGTAGAGAGAAGATGAAGTGACTGGGAGAAGAATTAGGAGAATTTCTATAGCTCTGTACAATAAGTATTGAACCTAGATGACGAAGGGCTACAACATACTTTTGTTCCGAGCTTAACAATAATCCATTGGCCTCAGCAGCTTTTTGAATTCATTAAAACAAAAAGAGACCAAAAGTGTGTTTCCATATTTTTAGGGCTGGAAAGGACCAGTAATTTTAAGGCAATAGTTCACTCAAAAATGAAATGTACTTACCTGCACTTTGTTCCAAACTTGACTTTCTTTCTTCTGCAGAACATATTTTGTCACTTATAATTAAAGCCAATGGGGTCCAATATTGTTTCAGACCCTCTCTTTACATTTTTCTTTAACATTCCAAAGAAGAAAAAAGTCAGGTGAATATACATGAAGGAAAAACCTTGTATTTGTTGAACTATCCATTGTATATATATATATATGTGTGTGTGTGTGTGTGTGTGTGTGTGTGTGTGTGTGTGTGTGTGTGTGTGTGTGTGTATGTGTGTATATGTGTGTGTGTATTTATTATACAGTCATGCCCACAAATATTGGCACCCTTGGCAAATATGATCAAAAAAGGCTGTGAAAATTCATCTGCATTGTTAATCCTTTTGATTTTTTATTTAAAAAAAAATCACAACAATGTATCCTTTCATTGGAAAATAAGAATTTAAAACGGAGGGGAAATATCATTATGAAATTAATATTTTTCTCAAAAACTCGTTAGACACAATTATTGGCACCCCTAGAAATTATTATGAGTAAAATATCTCTGAAGTATATTCCCATTCATATTCACAATTTTGAGCACTCCAGCATGATTATAAACATGAAATTATCCAGCCATTGCTTCCTGTTTCACAGAAATATAAAGTGGAGGGAAAACAAAGCCCAAATGCCAAATCAGAAAATCAGAAAAACCAAAGAATACATTTCTGATGTGCAGCAAAAGATCACAAATTGGTGAAGTGGCTTTAAGAAAAGAGCGAGAGCAGTGGCAATTCCCATTTCCACCATCAGGACAATAATTAAGAATTTCCAATCAACAGAAAATGTTAGAAAACTGCCTGGAAGAGGTCGTGTGTCTATATCGTCCTAATGCATGGCGAGGAGGTCAGTTTGAGTGGCTAAAGACTCTCCAAGAATCACAGCTGGAGAATTGCAGAAAACAGTTGAGTTTCTGGTTCAGAAAACCTTTAAAAAAATTGTCAAACAGAACCTACATCAACACATGTTTTTTGGGAGGGTTTCAAGAAAAATTCTCCTAGCTCATCCAAAAACAAACTAAAGCATATTCAGTTATCAGACATGACTGGAACTTCAAATGGGACTGGCTTCTATGATCTGATGAAACTAAAAATGAGCTTTTTAGCAGTAAACACTTAAGATGGGTTTGGTGAAAACAGGGATAAAAAGTACCCCATGTGTACAATTAAAAATACAGCTGTATTTTTGATGTTGTGGGCCTATATTTCTGCTGGAGGTCCTGGACATCTTGTTTAGACACATGGCATCATGGATTCTATTAAATACCAATACCAACAGATAAAAAATCAAATAGTGACTGACTCTGTTAGAAATCTCATAATGGGCCATGTTTGGATCATTCAACCGTACAACTATCCAAACACAAACCTCAAAAACAACACCGAAGTGGGTCACTGAGCTCAAAACCAAGCGTCTGCTATAGCCATTCCAGTCCTCTGACCTGAACCCTACAGAAAATGAGAGGAGTGAACTGAAGAAGCACCAACATGGAGCTGGGAATCTAAAGGGTCTGGAGTGATTCTGGATGAAGGAATGGTCTCTGATCTCTTGTCAGGTGTTCTCTAGCCTCATCAGGCATTATAGGAGACAGTTTTGAGCTGTTAAACTGGCAAATGGAGGTTTAAAATATAATTCAATAAAAGGGTGTCCTTAATTGTGGCCACTGTGTATTAGAGAAAAACATTTATTTCATAATGATATTTCCCCCCATTTTAAATTCTTATTATCCAATGAAAGGATACATTTTTGTGAATTTTTCAAATAAAACATCAAAAGGATTAACAATGCAGATTAATTTTCACAGCCTTATTTGATCATATTTGCCAAGGGTGCCAATATTTGTGGGCATGACTGTATATTCACTTAATGTTTATTTAAAGAAAGTTTTTTTTTTTTATGGTTTCAGTTAGTTAACAATGATAACTCTGATCGGTTGAATACTACTCACTTGAATATTGAGGGGGCAACAGCACATCCCTCTTAACATCTAAAGTGGTTCCTGCCTGATTGTAACACAAAATTCACCTCAAAGGGCTTGATTCAAAACTCATCACAGTAAATTAGGTTTTAGTGGCATTGATCTATAATCATTAGTCATCAATTGCCGCTGTGATTTACATTACGAGTGCTCTCCACTTCTTAGCTTATAGCTGATTTGAAGGCACACAGGGGATGATGTGGAACTGACATGGCCATTTCACCTTTTATGTGTGTGGTCCTTACTTGACTTTTAAAGGTGAGACATATAATTTAGCTCTGGGAAATTTTAGTCAGTGCCATGGAAACATGATGTCACATACTCGAAAAGCTTTTAAATTTGATTATTATTCCTCTCGAATACAGCACTTCCTGAGGAATTTAGTGGGGAGAGCCGACATAAATTTTCTGGATTGTTCTCTGAAATTTACAGTCGTACAGAATATTGTGCAGTCAGTTCCTCTCATTGTTAGCTTTGAAGGACTTCTGCAAATCACCTCCTAATCAGGGTAATTGATTTTTATGAGCAGCCCCCATTCGAAGCAGGATGCTGGTTTTATAGCCCCCCTCGGATATAAAAGGTAGACGCTCCAGCGGAAAGGTTAACAGCCACTGCGGCAAGAGGAGGGTGGCTTTGCACTAGAATTTTCTCTTTTCTGTCCACAGGCTAATGCATAATGGAGCCACCTTGACCCCATAAAGCACCCAGGGCTCCCTGTCCCCTCGCAAGCACACTTCGACCTGTCACACTTGATCTACAGTTTAATTTGATGCCGGAGCATGCAATTTCTGCCACACCATCACAGTTTGTGTGGCTCTACCACAAGAAAGGCCAATGGAAGCATATATAAATATCCGGCTGAAACATCAAGCATGCCCTTGTCAGTTTGAGCTTGTATGGTAATAGCCAAACAGGTCCAGGGTGTCAAATCATGTCCAATATTGACAAACAGAGCATGGACTTTGACATCTGACCCAGCAGTAGCATTGAACTTTTTAGCAGTATCAGAGCATCTCTGCAGGCTGTTTAATTCTCATGCTGATAGAAACAGGAAAAATAGGCAAATAATACAAAGAAAATAGCCTAAGGCTTGGTAGCCATGTCTCATGATGCTATGCAATTAGTCTTTTGTTTGATGTAGAATTCTGGTAATAAAAAAATCTTCCCAGTTGATGCTTCAGCCTGAAAACATCATCTATAACGCAATATAAAGATGAATCCCAAGAGGGCAATGTATCATATTAAAGTCTAGATGGGTATTTCCTCTGACAAGATGATTGAGAATCAACTATTCACAATGAGAGTCTTGTGTTACTTCATAAAACCAGATGAACCAATTTAAAAAAGTTTGAAACTGAGTGTATTGAAAACATAAAGCCCTATCTTTTTGAAATGAAGATCAAAATCCATTATGTATTAATCATCATTTGAATTATATCTTCTCTTTATTGTCCCGGTTTGAATGTGTCATGCAGTGGTGGGAAATTATAGGTGAAACCAACTCATTCGACCCCTATACCGATTGAGTTAGGCCTACTACTTGTCATTTAGGAGAGTTTAAGTTAATGAGTTACATGGCAGATACTGATTTTGTCATTGATTTGTTTTTGTTTTTTTCATTTATAAAATATACAATGTAAGTATAACTCAGTTCTAACACATAATGTGTTCAGTAGAAACTGTACATGGGTCCATTTTATAGTTGGCTATAGGTTAACTGACAAAAAGGTTAATTAAAAAATATATTTACACAAATTAAGCATGTCACTGCTTGCATATACAATACTATATACCTTACAAATGTATTACACTAAGGTAGCTGTTAAAAAATATTTAAAATAGAAGCAGCGTAAAAACAGACATCATACACAGTAGTGCTATGAAAATATAAAACAGAAAGACATTGCAGTCAGATCGCATTATTACGACAAATCCAGTTTCCGTTCTTTCCCTTTAAAATCTGAGTTAAAAGCTCCTGCGTGCTCTTCTTGAGCCAAAATGGCGTCTATGACCATTTAGCTGTCTAGCATATAGCCCGTAAAAACATTGCATTATGTTGTTGTCTTAAATCAAATTTATGACATTTTATAATCAATGTGACCTTCTTTTTTATTAATAATATTGTTAATGCGGCGCTAAAAATATAATATGTGATTTTGCCTATACTTCAAGCTAGATTTCTGGAAAGGCACAAAGAGCAGATCACGGACGTGGGATGGACCACTCATACAGTTCAAACATGGCAACCCAAGAAAGAGGTTTAGAAGCCGGTGCTGGTATGGCTGCTCACTTTATTCTCTTCATATATATATACATATATGATAGTGTGTATGAATACGTCACTTAATGCATTTAGCCACTGGGTCGAAGCAAATGTATGTGAATCAGTCATTCTTGCATCTAGTTATAATGACTCCCAATACCCTAACGTTACATAGAGAAGTGAGCTCATGTAAACGCTGGATCCTTCTTTTTAGTTATTTTTCTGGTTATTGTGTTCTAAGAGTATTTGAATTCAATCGCATTTCATTCTCATAACCTGTAAAAATCGAATTGCAATCCTTCGCATTATGATTATGTAAGACACATAATGTTACTAACTTACTTATTTTTACTTAGTGCATTTAAATTCGGTCTGAGAGCCAGTTAGATGCCATTAAAAATTAATTAATCCTCCTAAAATATGCTTTGAAAGATTTAGTTGTAATGCAGGAAGTTAAATACGAACCCGGAACTCCTGCACGATGAGAACGCTGATTGGTGAAGCCAATCTTCATATCCACGATAAGTGCTCTGATTGGCTGAGAGTCAAGTCGCGCTGTCTTCTTCAAGCTGTCAAATGAAGAGAAATATAAACAATGCATGCCGAAACAAATGATGGCTGTCTGATTACATGTGTGTATTATATTTGCGCATTTTATGGTTATAGGTTGCAAGTATTTTATGTCAGTTTGTTCTAATTTGTTTTAGATAAAAAAAAAGGGACAGTTCAACGTTTGTTTCACTTTCTTTTTAAATGTTTAACCTATATATAGCCACGGTTTAACCACTCCAGTATTTTTAACATTAGTGGTGTACCATTACCATTGAGTCCCGTCCTAAAACATAGACTAACCTGTATTATTTTCTCAGGCTTTTATGGGAACATGTGGATGTTGTGTGTTGCACTGCTGGCTCTGGGCTCTGTCCACTCTGCCAATGGGGACTCAAAAGCTGTCACAACAACACTGACTACTAAATGGCCATCTACACCACTCCTGCTTGAGGCCAGGTTAGCTTGAACACACAACGATGACAGCACGTTTAATATACAGGTTTATGCTACACGTTACTACTAATAAATAATGGCTATATAATGTTCTTCAGTGAGTTCCTTGCTGAAGAGAGTCAGGACAAGTTCTGGGACTTCGTGGAAGCCAATCAAAATTTTGAAAGTGACCATGATGGTAATGTTTGATCTGAATCCTATCTTTTACTTTCATTTTTAGACACGCTGAGGTTTGTCAACATGTTTGCCTGATTTTATGAAGCTGTTACCCTTTATATTTATGAAAGTGCTGTTGTATTGAACATCATATAATAAAATAATGTATACTTTTATGCTGCGGGTATGTTATGCAAACAAAATTAATGTCTAGTTACTTGCGTTTAGTTCCAATAGCAGCAGTATTTGTATCTATGCTCTTGACGTGCTGTTGGCCAATCAGATTATCAGACTGGTGTCCATATTTCAGACACGGATCTGGCATACTATGAACTGATCCTGAAGAGAGCCAATGTGCTGCTGAGCCCGGTCCAGCTAAAGCTGCTGAAGTTGGCTTTGTCTCTGAGGGCCTACTCATCCACCGTCCATTCCTTCCAGCAGGTGACCAGGACCTCTTTACAGCTGTTTAATGTAAATGCAAAGTGAATCTGGAGAAATCATGTTTGACTCCGTTTGGTGGACTGTTTGTTTATGTAGATCGCCTCTAATGAGCCTCCTCCACCTGGCTGTAAAGCGTTCTTCAATGTACATGGACAGGTGTCTTGTGATACAGAAAGACTTAAAGTCATGCTTGATAATGCTGTAGAACGGTGAGTAAAAGCAAGACCTGTTGTAACCTCCCCTACAACATTAAGGAACATTATCAACTTTTTTTTAAATAAAAAAAACTTTAAATAAGTACTCTATTGGGAATGCATGAAAATGTTGCTAATGAGGACACAAACAGAAAGCAAATAAGGCATTTCAAATTTCAGTAATTACTGTAAATGTTTTAAGTTTTTACTTAAAACACTTAAACACTTGAGTGCATTAAAACACTTAAAGGATCACTTTTTTCTTTCTTTCTTTTTTTTTTTTTTTAAATAGGCTCATTTTCCAACTCCCCTAGAGTTAAAACAGTTAAGTTTTAACGTTTCCGAATCCATTCAGCCGATATCTCAGGGTCTGGCAGTAGCACTTTTAGCTTAGCTTAGCATAATTCATTGAATCCAATTAGACTGTTAGCATCTCACGCAAAAATTACCAAAGAGTCGGAAAATAAACCTATTTTCAAAAAAAAAAAAAAAGTGTAGTGTTCCTTTAAATCCTACACATTTTCTTATACAAATACATTTAAACTAAAGTATTGACCGTGTCAACAAACCCAAACACAACCAAAACTTGTAATGTTTTTTTTTTTTTCACTTATTTATTTATTGCTTGTATTATTTATATATTGTTTTGTTTGCTTTCTATGATTTATGTATGATTAATGCATTATGTATTTATCTTTTCATTTTCAGGCCCAAGCCATACCTGTTCAAAGGTGATCACAGATTCCCCTCAGCCAATCCTGATGCACCGGTTGTGATTCTTTATGCCGAGCTGGGCACCAAAGAATTCACTAGGTTCCATCAGCTGATGCTGGCCAAAGCCAACAAAGGCTTGATCACTTACATTTTACGCCACTTTCTGTCTGTGAGAATTCAACCTTTTTGTATTTGAATCATAATTTTCATTGCGCTGAATCTCTTTATCCTTTCATCTTAAGATGAATAAATCCATATACTGAACTCTGTCACCCATGCAGAACCCTAGCAAGGGTAAAGTGCACCTGTCTGGATATGGAGTGGAACTGGCCATCAAAAACCAAGAGTATAAAGCCAAAGATGACACCCAAGTTCAAGGTATGATGGCAGCTGAAAGTCTTTGTGTTGTGGCTTTGAAAGAAAGTTAGTATAATTTACGTACAGATATCAAGTCTAATTAGCAAACTCATTTATCTTTTCTCCACTCTTCACAGCTGGAGCTGATGCGAATGCCACTGTAATAGGTGAAAACGATCCGGTGGATGAAGTCCAGGGCTTTCTGTTTGGCAAACTTAAGTAATTTGAAACTCCATAAACATTAAAGGCTGCTCTATGTTGACTTAAATGCATCCCTGTGTTTGAAATGACATAACTGTTTATCTTTATATCATGTGTTGTATTTGTTAGGACCATTTATCCTGAACTTAAAGAAAAGCTGAAGGAGCTCCGGAAACATTTGATTGAGAGCACCAATGAGATGGCCCCACTTAAAGTCTGGCAGATGCAAGGTGAGTGTTGTTGAACTGGTGAAACTTCTGGCATCTATAAAATTGAAATGAAATGCTTGTTGGCTGCAGGTGTTTATATCGAAGGCCACAAGAAATGTACGCTACAGTGTTTTTACCATGGTTAAGGTAGCATAACATCTTGTACTATTTGGCACAACTACATTAATGCCACTACTTCAAAGCCTTTCAAGCTTAATTATTATATTACCTGTGACTAAGGGAGCAGTCGGGTACCTCAATGCTCATTCTGACGGTATGCAAATGGAAAGTTTTCACATTGTTAATTAGATGTGGCTCTGCAGGCCTTGCATGGTTGTCAAACACAACTCCCTATTGCCCAGAGCTCATTACTGCTCTATCAAGGTAAACTCATCAGAGACTAGTCACATTTAACAAAACCTTTGAGTCAATACACACACAGTTGAACGCACTATTCCCAATCGTACTGGAAAAGTGCTTTGGCACATCAAATTCATTATATGTGGGATCTGAGAAATTGGCATGCCATAAACAGGCCATGGCTATTTCAAATAAGATCTTGATTGTAGGAGCAGAAATGCAGGTTTGAATAACCTGTGTTCTTTATGCTTCTTCTCAAGATCTCAGCTTTCAGACTGCCGCCCGTATCCTGGCAGCTCCCTCAGTGGACGCCCTCAATGTCATGAGAGATTTGAGCCAGAACTTCCCCACCAAAGCCAGGTAAATAACCAACTGTCCTTTACATACATTCAGTCCTATCTAGACATGATAATGCAAAAAAATAAATAATAATACATTATTTATTAAAAAAAATAAAATAAATATCATTGGTTTGAACTCCACTACTGTATATTTAACATTGAACATGTTTTGAATTGGCTGAGGTTTTGCCAATTTGCACAGCATTTCACTTTCAGCGAAGGCTCTAAATTGATGCTGGAAACACTGTGTCTTAACCTTGTGTGACATAATGTGTTTATATGTGGCATACAGTTTATTTCACTTTCAAAAGCCACTTTTCTGTGTTTATTCGTTAATTCCTCATTGGGTCTATAGTAGTAAGTGCTTTTCAGTTCAGAGGCCCTGGCAGCAGACCACTCAAGTCATCAAAAAATTAGTTTGAGCTGGATGTTTTGAGTCTTTACTGCCTTCCTAGGTTTAATTAACACTTTAAGGCTAAAAAACGAGCCGTCAGCAGTTATGATGAAAATAATATGCTTTATTTGGCCCAGACGGTGCAGCCACAGCTGTTTTTTTTGGCAAATGTATTTTAAATGTGCCGCCCACACTAAAGTGCAATTTTGTTAAAGTGATCCTTGACATCATGGAGTATAATACGCAGTCATGTATCGCCCAGAGCAATTAACTGTAGCTCTGAGTCATCATACATATATATATATATATATATATATATATATATATATATTTTTTTTTTTTTTTAATGTCTGAATGTAGACTTGCAATGACGTCAGTGAAAGCAATCTCTTCTCAATCTAGTTAAATAGCGTTGATTTAAACAGTCAGCGCAGACATTTTTATGCAGATTACAGTAGGCTGTGCATTCAAAATTTGATTATAATGAATCATCATGATGAACTAATAAATCATTTTCAGTAAAACCACGCACATTTCTCTCTCCCCTCTCAGGTCCATAACAAAAACGGTTGTTAATTCAGAGATCCGGAAGGAGATTGAGGAAAATCAAAAGGTGAGGGCTACCATTGTCCTTTTTTTCATGTTCTCAGAAAGCTTTGGCGTCAGCAGGTATTCTCATTCACTACGCTTTTTTTGCTGCACTGCTGAGATAATGGACTCAAAGAAGAGACCCAGTCAAGTCTTTGTTTTTTTCCCTCATAACTCACCAAGAAAAGTCATGAGAAAGTCTTACAATGATTCTCCCTTCCCATATATTAAAACCTGTGTTTAAAACGAAAGAAGTATCAGTTGTAAAGTGTTTTGGTTGTTGAATGGTGTATGAATGGAGAGGTGGAATCATTCCTCTCCACCTCTCTGCTTGCTTTTTTTCACGTTCCTCTGTATTGGAACGTGTGTAAACACTTTTGTTTTGTCGCTGAAAAGGTAATGAATGAAGTAATTGTGGCGAATGCGGTTTAAACGTGGCTTCGTTCATTGTTTCGGTCATGTCCTTTCTGTGATTAAAGCTGTAATTGCCTCTTGTAATGAGGACGTGTAACGGACCTGCTCCTCATTCCTCACTGTAATTGCATGCTGGGAAACTTGACGAATGGAGCCTCTTTAAGGTTCTCTAACGAGCTCCCTCGCTCTAATGCATGTGCCTTTAGCGAAAAACAAACATGAGTGCCATGGATAAAAGCATGAATATATAGAGTGTATATGACCTAAGGCTCAAAAGAGTGTGTTTGAATTATAGATCATATTGAGCATCTCTTTCAACTTCTGTTCTGCTCTATGAAGTGACAGAAGCATATGTTTCATCCAGGGATTAGCAACCCACAGGGCTTGGGAGGTTACATTAAGGCTAATTGTGAATGTCACACCTAATATCTCATGTTTTTATGTCTCCTCTAGTATTTTAAAGGGACATTAGGTCTCCAGCCAGGGGACTCGGCTCTGTTTATCAATGGACTCCATATTGACCTGGATGTGCAGGACATTTTCAGGTAAGCAGCTAGATGTTTTTTTTTATTTTTTTCTAACTTATTTTTTTCTATATGTATTATATATTAAATATAGATATTACATTATAAACTAATTATTTATACTTAGCAGAAGTGAAAATAATGAATTAATATTAGAAATGTAACTAAAATAGTAATGTAATAATGCAGCATGTAATATTCACCTATTGGTCAAATGTTTGGCACGTGTAATTGTCTTGGTATGTTTTTGAAGAAGTCTCTAATGCTTCCAAATGGTGCATTTATTTGTTAAAAAATATAGTAAACCAGTAATATTGTGCAATATTAATGCAAATATTTGGTTTCTGTGAGAGTTTATTTTATAATGCAAGTCATTCCTGTGATGGCAAATTAGAATTTTTTTTCCAGGATTCTTTGTTCAGTAAAGTTCAAAAGAACAGCATTCATTTAAAGCAGTGAAATGTGGATTTGAAATGTCTTTATTGTTACTTTTGATCTATTCAATACATCCTTGCCAAATAAAAAACAACCTTTCAGACCCCGATACATTTGAATGATGTAACATAAAGTTTTATGTGTTTGTCGATGTTTTTATCTGTCATGCTGCAACCCTGTATATATATATATATATATATATATATATATATATATATAATTTTTTTTTTTTTTCAGCGTTTTGGACGTTTTTGAGAAATGAGGCAAGGGTCATGGAGGGTCTGCGTAGTCTGCTTATAGAGACACCCTACATCCACGACATCCTGAAACTTAATGTTCAGCCCTCAGACTCTGACTATGCAGTGGACATCCGCAACCCTGCTGTTAATGTGAGCTATGTGTTTTTTTGTTGTTGTTGTTTTTTTCTGGGTGAGATAATAGAGAATAAACCATCTTTTTCTCTTTCTCCAGTGGATTAATAACCTGGAGACAGATGGCAGATATGCATCCTGGCCCTCTAATGTGCAGGAGCTGCTGCGGCCCACCTTTCCAGGCGTCATTCGACAAATCCGGAAAAACTTTCATAATCTGGTGAGTAGCGCAAGTGCTGTGTAAACATGACAGTTTCCTTCAGACATTAACAGTTCACAATGTGAAGCCCACATACAGTATAGATCTGAATTCTGAGGATCATTTCAAAAATTGTCTGTGTCATCCTGACAGGTGATGATTCTGGATCCAACCCATGAGAACACGGCAGAGCTGATCAGCGTGGCTGAGATGTTTTACAGCAACAACATCCCACTCAGGTCAGTCTGAAAAAAATAGACCGAACATTATTACAAGAACTTGATTAATGTTTCACAATGCGTAGGAGCCAAGGTGCTCCTGAAGGAATGCAGGTTCAAATCTGGTCAGTTTCATGTGACATTCTCACCCCGTCATTTCACTTTATTTAGCATCTCCCAATATAATATTAAAAAGTCATTAAAACCCATAAACAGTTTTGTGTATACATAATATATATATATATATCCTTCAGTTATAGGCTTGAATGGTTGGTCAACTCTGTATCCTGTCAGTGTAGTTATTGTGTCTTTCTCTGATTTCTGTGTTTCGGTCTTTTCTGCAGAATTGGTCTGGTGTTTGTGGTCAATGATTCTGATGAGGTTGATGGGATGCAGGATGCTGGTGTGGCTTTACTTCGAGCTTTCAACTACATCGCTGACGATGTTGACAGCCAGATGGCCTTCGATGCCATCATATCTGTAAGTCACAACATCACCAGTGCTTCATACAACACCAATTTATTTTGTCTATGTTTAGGAGCTTACTTGATATAGATTTGCCTAAAACTAAGAAAATAATTGTTGATATGTCTTTCAGATGTTGAGCAGAGTTCCCAGTGGAGGCAAACTGAAGGTGGAAGATGTGGTGGGTGTGTTGGAGAAGAGATATCCCTATGTAGAGATCAGCAGCATCCTGGGGACTGACTCTGCCTACGACAACAACAGAAAAGTGAGGGATTTGTCTTTCTAATGTGTGTGCTTTGAATATTTCAGCAGTGCTCCTTCTCAGATGTCTCATTCTTGATAAAATAGACAAAATATTGTGGATTAGTTTATTTTTTATTTTTTTATCAACTGTAGAGATTAAGGATGTAACTGTCAGCCAGAGTTTGTTCCTGTTCTAAAAGCTCTTTGTGTCTCCCAGTACCCATAACCCTTATTGAGGTCATCTCTTCTATGTCTCCACAGGAAGGAAAGGCATATTATGAGCAGACTGGTGTTGGCCCATTGCCTGTGGTGTTGTATAATGGAATGCCTTTACAACGTGAGCAGTTAGACCCAGATGAACTGGAGACAGTCGTCATGCACAAGATCCTAGAGACCACCAGTTATTTTCAGCGCACAGTCTACCTGGTGAGAATTGCTTGTCTGTCACCTATACTCTCTGTGGTGTCCTTTTTTAGATTAAAATGTAACACATTAAACCTTTGCACTCTTGTACTAAAAAAAGCTAAGATCTGTCTGTCTTCCAGACCAGCTTTAGTGGAAGAACTTGTTTCACGGAGTAGTTGTGGGAAGTCGTGGCCTAATGGTTAGAGAGTCGGACTCCCAATCGAAAGGTTGTGAGTTCGAAACCCGGGCTGGCAGGAATTGTGGGTGGGGGGAGTGCATGTACAGTTCTCTCTCCACCTTCAATACCACGACTTAGGTGCCCTTGAGCAAGGCACCGAACCACCAACTGCTCCAACTGCAGCATAAATGGCTGCCCACTGCTCTGGGTGTGTGTTCACAGTGTGTGTGTTTGTTCACTGTTCTGTGTGTGTGTGCACTTCGGATGGGTTAAATGCACAAATTCTGAGTATGGGTCACCATACTTGGCTGTCACGTCACTTTCACACTTTCACTTTCGCTAATGTGCCGTGTCATGCACTCTGTAGTCTTGCATGATTAATCGTAAATATATATTATGTAATAAGTTGTAGGATTCTGCATTAAATACAATACATAAAAATAACACCCATTATATAAATCCACATCCATATTGTAGGATACTGCAGGTGTGCACAGTAAATACAAAATTAATAATTAAAACACACACACTATATACAGTGTGTGTGTGTGTGTGTGTGTGTGTGTGTGTGTGTGTGTGTTTATATATATATGTGTGTGAGTGTGTGTGTGTGTGTTTGTTTGCATATTATTTTTTTATTCATTGAATTTTTTCATTCATCTGAAGTACAGTTTAGGGTTATTTTATTTTTAAGTGTCATCTTTTGAAGTGACTCTTATGATCTTTTCAGGGTGAACTGAACAGTGACCATGATGTAGTGGATTTTATCATGAATCAGCCAAATGTGGTCCCACGAATCAATTCCAGAATCCTGAGCACCAACAGGAATTATCTGGACCTTTCTGCCACCAGTGAGTTCTTCTCTGATTGGCTTCATAACAAAGTTGTGTTTTTTCTTTTTTTTGTGTGTTTTGCTGCTCCCCAGTTCTTTTCTGTTGAATCATAAATAGCTTTTCTTCCGGTAAATGAGCTAGTTTGAGATATACAACACGTACGCTCTCACATGCTCTCGGGATTGAATATCTGCCTCATTGTGAATTCTGCGCTAAATGTCTTGTTTGTTCTTGATAGCCCATTTATATACAAAGACGTACAAATGAGCCTGCGCCAATGATATTCATAAACTGCTTTGTTTTTGCAAGGAACTTGAAACTGAATTTTAATAGCTTTCGAATAGCATATTTGCAGTCTTTCAGGAAGCTGAGAAAAAGACCCATTTCAATCTGAACTCAAATAGCACTCCATGTTTAGAAATAGCTGCATTTGAAATGGCTTTGGTTGGATTCAATTATGAATGTGAATGAACCTCTAACAGAGAACAAAGCACAACCTTATTTTCATTCTCTCCCCTAGTGTTTGCCATCACCTGACCTCCAAAAAAACCAAGTATTTTCTTTTCCAGACAATCATTTTATCGACGAATATGCACGTTTCCTCTTTCTGGACACCAAAGACAAGAACGCAGCGGTAGCCAACAGCCTGAATTACATGACAAAGAAAGGTGAGGTGATTGCTGCTATTGATCTCCGCGAGAAACGCAATTCCTCCAACCTGCTGATATATGAACAATTGAGGGTTTCTCTGTGGGACCTTTGTGAAGTGTATCATTTCCATCTTATGTTAGGTGCACACTGCCGATTTGGCAAACAAAACCAAATTTCAGAAGTTGTCAAATACTGACAGTACTGCATTTGTTGGATGTTAAATAATGGTGTAATACTAGAGAATTAGCTATTGCAAATCTTGGTAAATTAAAAGATGGATTGCATTGGTGCAAGGCCCTTGGTTTAATAAGTATAACGTTCTCACCGGGAAAAAATTAGTTGATTCTAGCTTATGTATATTACATGCAACAAATATCTCAGTATTTAGCATTTTATTTGCATTATAATATAAAAATGTCCTTCAGTTTGCTTTGGAGAATGAGCAGTCAAATGCAAATGAAGATGACTAACATGGATTGGTGACTTAAATGGTCCAGTAATGACCAAAGACTTGGCTGATATGTATATCACAAAGTCTGGCATCAAAGATATTTAATGTTGTACAATGAATATGTTCTGTCCTTTAGCCCAAATTTCATTATATATTCTGACAGGCAACACACAACAAAATTGCAGTGTACACCTGGCTTTAGACACCAAAAACTGTCTGTGTAGCACTAAATATATCTGTCTGCTTTTATTTGTGCTTCTTGAATGCTGATTTCAGGGATGTCAATCAGGGATGCTCCTGGTAATTGCATTGAGCTGTTATACTCACTCAACTGACAGCCCACTTCCCATAGATCTCATCTAAACATACAGTACTGAGTGCAAATATTGTTAGAAAACGCCTACATTGACATCATTAACATAACACTCTCTATTGCTTGAAGGAATATTCTGGGTTATTTAAAACTTAATGTTTGTTTACCACATATGTGGAATGGAAGTAGTACAGCAAATAGGCTAACTTTGACTCTGTCTCAGTTTGTGTACACAAATGGGAATGCATTTACAGGAATACACTTATAATGGAAGCCTAGCAGGTCAGTGTGCGACTACTTTGAATAAATATCTATACATATTTAAAATGTCTATTTTTCTGTCACACTGTTTCAAAAGTATAGGTTCTCTTTGGCTCAGTATGTGTGATACAAGGATACCAGGATGAAAGTATCAAGGGATGTGACGTAATATATAGAAGTGAAATTACATCAGAATTTTGTCCATCTAGAAAAGCAGTCCAACCTCAAAAGGATAATTCAGACAAATTTAATGTTGGTTCTTCAACTGAAATACAAGCCTCATATTCTTAAACGCTCTGGCCTGCGGGGCTTTCATTATAAACCAAATGCATTTCTCTGAATGAGTTTTTAATTGTTTAAAATATACTTAGGGACAATGTTAAATTAATTTCTGTAGTAATTGACAGTATGCCATTGAATGATATTGCTAAAGTTGAAAATGTCGCAAAATATTCCTTTTTAAGTGTGTCTGCAAGTTTAAGATTAGTGTATAATGATTGTTGTTGTTGCTTTGCTTTAACCAAGTGAAGAAGTTTTCTGAGGCTTGCTATTGATTTAAGCACAGCTGTGCATTTGTCATCTGTCAGAATTGTCAGTGTGTGATGGATGAAAGAGATTCTCTTTCTATCCTGTGGTCCCCTGTAATATCTTTCTTTTACAGACGTTTACAGGTTTATATCTAGGTTGAAATTGCCTGTCTGTCTTTTGTGTGCCGCTTGGGCACTTCAGATACATCTTGCCTTTTTGACTGTTAAAACCTAAGACAAGCCAGAATGCTCTTAGTTCCTCACATCATTTTCACTCACCTTTTTAGATTGCATGAGGAAACAGCATGTCTCGGCTGTGTAATTTTCTTCAGCCCGTGTGTCTGTCCTTCTCTGACTTGCAGATGATGGCATCATCCGTCCAGTGACTTTCTGGGTAGTGGGAGACTTTGACCAGCCCTCGGGACGACAGCTGCTGTACGATGCTATACGTCACATGGTAGGACAATGTCACTGAGCCAGTTCCGTCAAAGTTTTTGCCACAGTGGTCTGTCTGATGAATAGAATATATTTACTGCCAATTTCATTATATTTTTTACTGCCCTTGTTTTGTGAATCTAATCTAAATGTATTCACACAAAGTAGCAAATCACACTATAGTATCAGTACATCAATATTTATAAAAAATAATGTAATTATTATAAAGCGTTATTTAAATATTTGAATATAATCAATAATATCTATGTACATAAAAACATAAACCAGCACACATAGCTTTGTTCCTTACTGCTTATATAATGTTATATTATTGTTTTACATATATATATATATATTTGTATACTATTCTATTATTTATTATATCACTTTAATTTTTTGTTATTAATTTTGGTAATGTGTTTTTGTCCTTTTTTATTATGTTATTTCAGATATTTGTACTTAGCTTTATTATTTTTTTATTTTAATAATTAGTTTTACTGATTGTAGTACTTGAACATATTTCAGATTTATAACAACATTTATAGTTTTCTTTAAAAAAAATTCTTAACAGTTTTCATCTAATATTTATATTATATATATATATATATATATATAAATATATATATATATATTTTTTTATTTAATCACAACACTGGATATTTCAAACACTAAACATATTATGTGATTTATAAATATTTATATGGCAACTTAATTAACAAAATATTTATATTAATGTTTAAATAACAGCTTTTATCTTTAAATGTGTGTGATAAGAGTGTGGGGGGGAAACAGGTCTAAACCAATCAAAATTTGATGCCTTTTTTATTTTATTATTTTTTTTTTTTATTTATTTTTTTTTAGAAAACCAGTAATAATGTACGATTAGGAGTGATCAATAATCCCAGCGAGAACCCGTCTAATGAGAACAGCCTTATTGCTCGAGCCATATGGGCAGCCATGCAGACCCAAACTGCCAACAATGCCAAAAACTTCATCACCAAAATGGCTAAAGAAGAGACGGCGCAGACTCTTTACGGAGGGAGTGACATTGCAGAGTTTGCTGTCGGGGTAAAATAAGCTCTCCTGTAATTCATTTACAGTTGTGATGGATTATTTGCTCTGGGTTATTTCACTGTTGCCGCTGCGAATGTCACTTTTAAACTGCAGAATTTAATATAGAACCAATCTAACCAGATGCTTCTGCATTTTTCTGCACTACAGGGCATGGACGTTCCTCTGTTTAAGAGTGCATATGAGTCCCCTAATGTGAACTTCCTGTTGGCTCACTCTGCCTACTGTAGGGATGTCCTCAAACTGCAGAAGGGCCAGAGAGCTGTGATCAGTAATGGACGAGTAAGTTAGACATTTTGTAAAGCAAGAATTCGGATGCTTTGAAAGCTCTTCTTATTCTGCTTTTTGTCTTTTTCTCTGCAGATCATTGGTCCATTGGAAGAAGGAGAGGTCTTCAACCAGGATGACTTCCTGCTTTTAGAAAACATTATCCTAAAGACATCAGGGGAGAGTATTAAGGCCAAAATTCAACAGCTGGGCATGGTAGAGGACAGGTATGCTAGACCAATCCTGTGCAGCAGGTTATAGACACTTTTGTTGGTTGAAGCAAATATAACCAATAGCAGAGCTCTTAACCACTTTGAGTACAGAACACCCTTCTGTCAGGGCTGTAGAAGGATTACAGGACATTAAACATAACCATCACATGTACTCTGTGCAGTAATTACTTCCTCTTAATGAAGTGTGTCGGCCTGCCTTGAAGATGGAGACGTAATAAATGTGCCATTTTATGTGGACAGTGACACCATGTTCATTATCCTCTCAGTAAACTTTTAGAGGGCTGATTATTGAAGTGTTGGGTATAATAGTGGAGGTAGTCATTGTCTTTATCAGCTCTTGAATCTGACACTAGGCCTCTGTGAGAGAGTTGTAGCAAATTTTTGCCTTTTGCTAGGTAGGCTTTGGTTCGCACGTGTATTTGATTGATACACACACAATGCAAAAAAATAAAATAAAAATGTATATATATATTATAGTCAAATGCTAGTACATAAAAACAACACATTGCATTTGATTGATCATGGTTTGCAGGACATTTTGAACTTTAAACCTAATATGCTATTTATATTTTAGGGTTTCACTGATGTGAAAAAGCAAGTCTGAACTTATCATTATTTTACCACAATATTATCGCTCACAATTTTAATTCAGTCAGAGAAAATATTCACACCCCTCAGTGGGGTAAAATGGTTGTGTTCAAATGTCTGTTCTCATAAAATTATTGTTAATCTATCTAGTTATAAACATATCTACACAGATGAAAAAAAAAATAACTAAGTTGCACAGCATAATTCTTTTCAAGCTTGAAAGGTCATGACATTTTTGAATGCGACGACACGTGAAAGTGAGCTTGTTTGCATTCAATCACTTGCATAAAGTAGATTTTGTGTCATTTATCCTGTATTTGTTTGTTTTGTATGTGTTGTGATGTAGAGCTAGTGATCTGGTGATGAAGGTGGACGCCCTGCTGTCCTCCCAACCCAAAGGTGAGGCAAGGATCGAGCACACTTTTGCAGAAGACCGATACAGGTACGTCACTTCTTCTTATCTCTAAATCCTCAGAATTCAGTTGTCAACTTCCTCTCCATTTCTCTTCACAGCGCTGTAAAGATCAGACCGAAGGAGGAAGAAGTGTACTTCGATGTCGTAGCTGTTGTGGATCCAGTGACCAGAGATGCTCAGAAACTGGCACCCCTCCTTTTGGTGAGAACTTCTGCATACCTTCACTTAACATAACTTATGAAAGAAGGACATGTGGAACCAGATGGTTTAGATACAGAATCTACCAGCAGGGGCTGGACTAAATCATGCTAACCAGCCGAACCTTGACCCTTAGATTAAGTTTGAGCCATTATTATTTATTAAAAACGTTGACCAATTGATGTTGATCCAGAATCATGTCCTGCTTGTCCTACATGCTGTGTATATACCTGCATTAGTCATCACAGGACATCTGGTCCCTCTCTGTGACATTTCACAGGTACAGTCAGTCAACAGTCAGTCTGCATTTGTTGGCTCTGTTTCTGAGACCAGCTGTCGTTGAGAGCGGGTTCATTTGGTTGTTTCTACCTTGACTCATGTCATGTTTTTCTGTGTGCCCACTCAGGTGTTGAAGCAGCTGGTCAACGTCAACCTGCGAGTGTTCATGAACTGCCAGTCCAAGCTCTCTGACCTCCCACTGAAAAGGTTAGAAGAGAGACACTGTCTCCCTGAGAACACATGCTCCATCACAGAGTCACCTTCACATTTCTTTTACAGGCTGCAATAACATGGTGCATGACAAGACATCATTTACTCTGCAGTGCTGCATTATTGTTTTAGGCTTGCTTATGTTTTCAACTATCTTGTAATACTTTTGTACAGTGATTTAATATTTCTGTTTGTTTCTCCTCAGTTTTTATCGATATGTTTTGGAGCCGGAGGTTTCCTTTATGGCAGATAGCAGCTTTGCTCCTGGTCCGATGGCTAAATTCTTGGATATGCCACAGTCGCCCTTGTTTACACTCAACCTCAACACCCCTGAGAGCTGGATGGTTGAGTCTGTCCACACACGCTATGATCTAGATAACATCTACCTTGAAGAGGTACTTTAGGAATCCTCATCACACTTATTGACTCATAAGTCTAGGTCAAATAAGTTTAACATATTTTACTTACCGTATTTTCTGGACTATAAGTCGCACTTTTTTTCATAGTTTGGCTGGTCCTGCGACTTATAGTCAGGTGCGACTTATTTATCAAAATTAGTTTGACATGAACCAAGAGGAATGAACTAAGAGACATGAACCAAGAGAAAACATTACCGTCTCCAGCCGCGAGAGGGCGCTAGAACGGTAATGTTTTCTCTTGGTTCTTGGTTCTAAATAAATGCGATTTATAGTTCAGTGCGACTTATAGTCCGAAGAATCCGGTAATTTCATTCAGTGTTTAGAGAACCTTTAAACTTGTCATTTATACATATGGACTTTTGATGTACTTTATATTTCTTGATACTTCCGAATTTTTTGGGCAGTTTTTGATATAAAAATTATTATTATTATTAGTTACATTTTCTTTTTTTCAACTTAAAAGCCTTTCTATTGATTTTAGTTTTTCACAATAGAAATGTTATAATTTGATTTGTGGTAAACAGTTCCAGTGTCAACAAAGAGTAAAACAAGGTTATGAAAAAAAAACAAAACAATCTACAATAACGTTCAAAAAAATATGGATCAGTGGTTAGTTTTTATTTATTTTGTATTTTTCTTTTTTTTTATATAATGCAGACTTGCATACATACTTTATTCAGCAAGGATCAATGTGTATAATAATACAAATAATATAAAATAAAAGTAAAGGTATTTATTATTTCACACAATGTTATTTATTTAAAATAGATGCTGTTCTTTTGTGTTTTTTTATTTATTAAATAATCCTGAAAAAAATATATGAAGAAGAAGAAGAGGAGAAAGAAATGTTTCAAATCAGCATAATAAGATGATTTCTGAAGATTCATGTCACACTGAAGACAAGAGTAATGATGCTGAAAATTCAGCTTTGCCACCACAGGAATAAATTACATTTTAAAATATATTAAAATAGAAAACAGTTGTTTTAAATTGCAATATTATTTGATTATATTACTGTTCGAAATATATTTATACTGCATGCATATCAAGCTAGTTTTGTAAAACAGACAAGACACCCAATTTTTTTTTTTAACATATGCATTTTATTTGTATTATATTACACATTTTATTAAGTATTGTTCAGGTATTCATTATTGTGATCATTAGTATTCGAGTCATATTCTCCTGTTTGCAGGTTGACAGTGTCGTGAACGCTGAGTACGAGTTAGAATATTTATTACTGGAGGGTCATTGTTTTGACGTAACGACAGGTCAGCCGCCCCGTGGGCTGCAGTTCACTCTGGGCACTGCCTCCGACCCTGTCATAGTCGACACCATCGTCATGGCCAACCTGGTGAGTGGACGTCACAGATTCATCCGAGAAATGATTTCTGATTGCCTAAGAGGTCATTGTCGCTTATTGTGATCCATCTTTAACAGGGCTATTTCCAACTAAAAGCAAACCCAGGAGCTTGGATTCTCAGACTGCGGAAAGGCAGGTCGGATGATATCTACAAAATCTACAGGTATCTTATTATAACACGTCAGACGTCTGTCTCTCGTAATGTCCTTCTGTCTCTTCACTTGATCGGTCGCTTCACTGTTTTAATTCCCCTGTCGCAGTCACGATGGCACAGACTCTCCAGCCGAAGCTGATGATTTAATCGTCGTCCTCAACAACTTCAAGAGCAAGATCATTAAAGTGAAAGTAAGTAATGGGGGTCTGAATCAGGTGTCGGGGGAGGTCACATGCGAGGTCTTTGTCTCTGTAGTTTGAGGGTATTAGAAGAGTTAAATGTGCTTAGGAGGCTGTAGAGAAGAGCGTGTGAGATATTCCTTCCTTTTTTGCTCGACTAGAGAAATGGAGAGCTAGAGTGTCTTTACTTTTCCAGTATATATACTCTTAATATCTGACAAGCTGTCACATGTCAGCCGCTGCGTGGGCGTGTGTCCAATGCGAGGTCTGCTGCTTCCTGTGGGGCTGTGGGTGGACTGGGATGAGTGTGTGTTTATATATATATATATATATATATATATATATATATATATATGAATTTTTGACACGTTGTGGCTTTAAGTATACAGCATGGGCCAGAGGGAATGTGTTTGTTTATGCAGCAGTGCTCGTCTCAGGGTTTGGATTATTGTTTCCTCATCAAAAGTTGGCAGTCGTCTTCACTTCACGTCGAAATTAATTTCACCTGCCAGTCGCTGGTACATTGAGAAATATATTTAATGTTCCTAATATTTCTCACTGGTTGGGAAACTGCATTTTGCATTTGATTCAAATGCAAAAGGGTATTTACTGGTGGATCATTTTGAATGTCGCTGCATGGAGTTCAGGAGTTGCAACAATTCGGAAAACACTTTTATCTTCCTAGTTAAACATCCTACTTAGAATTTATTATTCCATGCATAGATTCTGTTGCCCTATAACATGTTTGCAGGTGCAGAAAAAGCCTGATATGATGAAAGAGGAACTTCTTAGTGATGACACCCATGAGAACGACTCTGGATTCTGGACATCCATAACCAGGTACAAAGTGTTGCCTGTTGAGTAGCTCTCACTTACAGTATTTGTCAGGTAATGGTTCTTTCTTCATCTCTTTCAGAGGATTTACTGGTGGTTCAAAGCCAGAAGAACCCAAACAGGAGAAAGATGGTGTCATTAACATTTTTTCTGTGGCTTCTGGTCACCTGTATGAGAGGTTCCTCAGGTAAACAGCTGCGTTTTCAGTTTTTCAGATTTAACAGTGCCAGTAATCATTGCGAATGACTATAACTGTAAACATGAAGAAAATATTTGGGTGCTTGAATACACTAACATTGCATATATAATGGAATCAGAAAAATACATCAATTATATAAACATATACCAGCTTAACTGATCATTCATAAAAATACAATCAAGTAGTTGTGAATGTCGTAGCTTGATTATTGTAATATTTATAAACTGCTGGCCTGCTCAGCATAACCAATATATTGTTGTTCATCAAATGTTCAAGTGGTCAGGACTGTCGTTGTTTTCATAGACAAAAAAATATTAGCATAGAGCCCTGTTCATGTTCTCAAATGAATCATGACATTTGTGCTATGACAAATATATGACTTTAATATTATTCTTGTGCAGCAGAGATGGCTACAGTTTTGACATGTAATACAGACAAGTCCTCTTGTGTATATCCTTATGTGATATTGAAAAATGACTCGCATACATCTAATTTCACATATTAAGAAAATGCAATAACTTTTACATGACCGCCTGGCACGGGTCACATCATGACTTTTTGTGACATTTTCCTCCTTATATATATATATATATATATATATAGTTCTGTTTAGGCCTGTTTTTAAATGCTGATCTCTGACTTGCTATGTCTTATTAGCGGCAGTGTTATTGGTTGTGTAATGCAGCTCAGTTTAGAAGGTCACTCGCATAACTCTTCTGCAGCCTGTCACTGCAGGCGCTCTGTGTTGAGCTTTGGCCTCTCTCTGTCTCTGCAGGATAATGATGATGTCTGTGCTCAAACACACCAAGACACCCGTCAAGTTCTGGTTCCTCAAAAACTACCTGTCTCCTACTTTTAAGGTACTGGATTTGAGATTTAACATGATGGCACCGTTACCAGACCCTTATGTTGTATAGATTTTATGTAACGTATATTATATTTGATTTTATTTTCAACAATTCTGCTTTGCCATCAAATAATTAAATGACATTTTACAATCTATTTAATAGATTTAATATATATATATATATATATTTCACAATATGACTGTAGTTGACAAATAAATGCAGCCTTATTACACAATATATTTAATTTTCTATTTAACATAGAATAAAAAAAAATGTTTTAACTAATAGATTTTATATTAATATTATTTTAAATTCAGTAGCCTTTACTCCACTATCACATGATCCTTCGGACATCATTCTAATATGCTGATTCTGTGTAATTTTATTGTGTAATTTTACTGTGCTTTTTTCATGATTCTTTGGTGAATACAAATTCTTAAAGAAAAGCATTTATTTGAAATGGAAATCTTTTGTAATGTTATATTGCTAGTTTAATGCATCCTTGCTAAATAAGTTAATTTCTTATTTAAATATTACAGTAGTGTTTCATATTTTTTGTCTATCTTTTTGTAGGAGTTTATTCCATATATGGCAGAGAAGTATGGTTTCCAGTATGAGCTGGTACAGTATAAATGGCCACGTTGGCTTCACCAGCAGACAGAAAAGCAAAGGATCATCTGGGGATATAAGATCCTGTTCCTCGATGTGCTCTTCCCCCTGGCTGTGGACAAGATCCTCTTTGTAGATGCGGATCAGGTACAAAAACAGAGCAGCGCAGTTGTGTGGCATGAAATCCTGTCTCTAGTGAGCACTAATCACAAGCCTGCTCTTATGGGATTTATTTTCAAAAGTCTACGTACAGACAGATCACCCATTTGTAGTCACTGGAATTGCACAGCAGTTGTTGTAATCCAGGGTGTTTGTTACGCAAACTGGAGAGGGCATCATGCACATTACACATCTGATGATACACTGCTGCCACCTCTGGGTAAAGAAAAATACAGCTGGAGATTAAATATAAACAACAATAAATACAAAAAAAGATAAAGATTTAGTTTCTTCTGAGCAATGCAGGTTTTCATCTGACCATATCATGTCATGATTCCATTTCCAGCAGCTGCTTTCATTTGTCTTTGAATTAAAGACACAGCAGTGTAGGATTGGCAAATATTGTTGCTGTGCTTTTTCCTACAGATAGTTCGCACAGACCTGAAGGAGCTGCGGGACTTTGATCTGGAGGGAGCGCCGTACGGTTACACGCCTTTCTGTGAGAGCCGAAGAGAGATGGACGGATACCGTTTCTGGAAGTCTGGCTACTGGGCCAGTCACTTGGCAGGACGTAAATACCACATCAGGTAAGATTGGTTTGCTAATGTTGTTGTCTGGCCATTTTGTCTACCTCATTTTTAATGATGATGATTCATACCAAACTACACAATTTTTTTCTGTTTAAAATGCCGCAGTAAAGTCATAAGATCCAGTACATCAAATGATTTGTCCAGTGTAAAACTGCTTTGCAGCTGAAATTGAATTTGTTTCGTAACTGAAAAATGTTATTTTCCTGTTTATTGCTGTGAAGCTGCTTTGAAACTATTTGTATAAAGCTCCATATAGATCAACGTGACTTGATTTGATTTTGTGTGCTCCCCAGTGCTCTATATGTGGTCGATTTGAAGAAGTTCAGGAAGATTGCTGCTGGAGACAGACTGAGAGGCCAGTACCAGGGTCTGAGTCAGGACCCCAACAGCCTGTCCAACCTGGACCAGGTGGGATGTTCTTTCCTTCACAGAAAGGCTTTATCGCTGGGCTCATCATTTGGGCTCATCATTGATTATGTGTTTTCCCCTCTCAGGATCTGCCCAACAACATGATCCACCAGGTGCCAATAAAGTCACTTCCTCAGGAGTGGCTTTGGTGCGAGACCTGGTGTGATGATGCATCTAAAAAGAAAGCCAAGACTATAGATCTGGTAAGTTAGTTGCTCTCTGCACACAACGGTTGTGAATTTGTCAAAAAATTGGTTTGATTTTCTTTTTTGTTTGTTGTCAGTAATTAACACTGTGTGTTTGTCGGTCTTAGTGCAATAATCCACAGACAAAAGAGCCCAAGCTGCAGGCTGCGGTGCGTATAGTAGCTGAGTGGAGCAACTATGACCAGGAGCTAAAGAGAATCTACAACAATTTCCTGGAGGAGAAAGAGAGAGGCACCACAGACAGCTATCAGCAAACCGACAGAAAACACCCAGGTGAGACCAATCTGTCCTTTTCCTGTTTGTGTCCGTGAATGTCACTGTGATGAAGAGCACTTTCCACAATTATGGTGGAAATAATTATTATAAATACTAAATAGGACTTTAAAGATATGTTGTTCATCCACTTCATGAAAGGAAAGTAATTATACCGTACAATGTCTTAAAACGATTGAAAACTCTGCAATGTATGATTTGATTGGTGTGTTTTTACGATAACCATGACAAACAAAAACAAATAAAATGTATAAAACAAAAACATATATAAAACTTCACAATGTAGCTTTATTTCAATAGAGGGAAATTCATGCAATAATTAACCTTTTTGGTAACTGGAATTAGTTAATTTAACAGTTTTTCCTTGAATAATGAATAAAAAATCTATTCCGCATATCCAAAATATGACATTTTTGTTCACTACCATTTGAAAGCTTGGTGTCTGTGATTAATTTTGTATCGAAAAGCATTATGCAAATGCATTCATTTCATCTAAAAAGTAAAATGAGTAATATTATGAAATACTGGAATTTGAAATACCTGCTTTCAGTTTTAAACTATTGTAAAATGTCATTTATTCCTCTGATGGCAGAGTTTTCAGCAGCCAGTATTCTAGTAATCTTTCTAATATGCTGATTTGGTGATCAAGAAGCACTCCATATTATTATCAATGCTGGAAATATTTCAGTGGAAACCATTATTATTATTATTATTCATGATTATTTGATGAATAGAAAGTTCCAGAGAACAGCATTTTTAGAAATAGACATCATTTGTAACATTTTAATTGTCTAATAATGCTACAAATATAATACTACATATATATTACTAACTTTTAAACAATAGTGCATGGTTTTGAGCTGGGACAAGCCTGTATAGTTAATTAATTCACAGTTTATCTATTCTTATCTAATATCTAGTTAAACAACAACAAAAATCTCCTTAGAACTCCAAAGTTTAGCTTAATCGTTCAAAGTGCTGAGTAGCTTTCTATAATGATTTGCTTATCGGAGTCTCTTTCTCTCTGTCAGGTGGTGACACACACTCTGAGCTTTGAGCTGAGGCTCTGCGACTGAAGAACAGGGGACTCTGTTCAAAGAGTCATCTTTTCTTCACCCTTTTTAAACCAAGCCTATCCTCCAGGAATGGGATGACATTCGTGCTTGACTTGACTTGAACAGAATTAATGCAGGATTCCTTCTTTGGTATTTGAATGCTTGTGGACGTATTGGGGTTCTGGGTAAACGACACAAGCAGAGGACATCTTCTACATCCAGGCACTTCTGATATTTAACCCCCTACAACACATATTACATATGCCATAAACAATACCAGTTCCACTAGAGCAAAAAAATACAAATAAAATAAAAACTGGCGCAGTTTCGACTGGTTGAGAGGTAGTACTATTGGGAATAACATAACTGAACGAGAAACTGCATGTGCGCAATTTTAACATTAAAGCAGATTTAATGTCCCTCTTAGCTGTAACTGGCTCTCATGAAAATGATTATTAAATCATGAAACATGAGATGCAGACTGTTCTTTTAAAAGCCACCCATGGGGTTGAAATGCCATGGCAGCAAAGTGATGTCATAATAGTTCGACTTTAAAGTACAGATCATTTCCTGTGACACATCACAGTTCAGATGGAGGCTTCATTTAAAAATTCAGATTCATCTTTTGGTAAACCAGCCAGCGCTAGTCTGTTTTTGTGATTATGAACGCGGAGCAGTTTTATGAAAATGTCAAAATCACATCCCTCTTCAAAGAAACGCATCAAAAGACCTTTTTAACTCAGGAAAAATCTATTTTGTCAATTTAGTCACAGCTAAATCTTTTTTTTTTCTGTTCCGCAGAAGGAAATTTTAGTTTACTGAAAAATGTTTGTGGGCATTGAAAAGCTCCAGTGGTGTTGTCACAGCCTAATATTGGTTCTTGGTTACTCCACATTAAAGTGATTGATAATGGTTGTCAGTTAATGAAACTCAGTCAATGGTCCTTTTAGGCCTACAAGATAAGAGAGATGTCTTCAGACGATGACGATGGAGGGAAACGCCAACTTCCTTCAGAGAAGCTGCTAGCAGATAATTGCAGGTTGTTAAAATGTACTTTTTGTTTGTTTTCTTTTAATATCACTGGATTTCACTAAGTCATTGATGTGGTTGCTTTGGCCAAGTTTTAATTTTTTTTATTTTTGGTCATGTCCATTTCTGTGGTAATGCTTTTATAGGTTTGAGAATGACCACTTATTTTAAACATTTGCTCATAAACCATGGGCTGGGGCTTTTTTTTTGCCTTTAAGCAATATAGATGTGTGCACACTTTTCATTCCTGGTTATTACCTGGAAATCGCCAATAGAGTCTGTATAATGTCCGGTTTTACAGTGAAAAGAAAAGCGAGGCTTGTACAGTGCCTTGTGCTTCGTTCTGTTTGAGGGGTACACTGCAGTGTCTTGTGGTTTATCTACTGTTCTTTTACTGAGTACAATTAATATGGGGAAAATGAAGTCAATCAATCAGTACTATGATGCTTTGGAATTACTGTAAGATTAATTGTGGAATGACAGTATTTTGTAATAAAAGATGTACCAAATGGAAGTGTCTATTTTTTACAATCTGCAGCTAATAATTATATTATTATTATTATTATTATTACTATTCATTAAAAATATTTTTCTTTCCACTACTTTTAGAAAGAGAAAAGGTCCACTTAATGCAATGCATTATTCTACCAAATGATGGCAGCACAATCCAGTAGTGAAACTAAGACCATAATGTAGAGAGGGAGAGAATGATGATTATTATTACTTTTATTTTAAATGCTCTGTCTCTGGCACTCAAACGTCCCATTGATTATCATAAAACTGGAAGAAAACTTTTAAGCACAAGTAAAACCAAACATTTCTTCAGCCTTTGCATGAGCAGATGTGAATAAAAAGGAATATATGAGAAATGTTTGGTTTTTCCAGCACTTACTGTGCCTTCTCAAGACATTGTTGCAGATTTAGTGTTGTAAATTGTCATATGTCATTGTAAGTTGCACTGAATTTTGTTAAGCACATATAAAGTTTGCTTATATTTGAAACTTTAGATCTTGTTGCAGCTCTCTCAAATTTATGATGCAATTTCTTGTTATTTTGGACATTATATCTCACATCTGCATTAAGACGACATGACTGTAATCTGTCCTGCATCGCTAATGTGTTTTCATCATTAGTTTCTTCCAAGTTCTTTTCAGTTTTGTCATTATAATATTAGGCTCCCAAATGATCTTGAATATTGCATTTAGCACACAAATTAGAGCTCATTTTGCCTCAGTGAAGTCAATTAAAGACCTCAAACTCTCGTTATTACACAACAAGAGTGTCCTTGACTCTGATCAAAGGTTTAATGAATTGTGAAGGGTGCAGACGGTTAGATTTTTAGATTTGACACAAACAACAAAGTTCCATGGTACTACTATTTTTTGGAATACATGTACTGTACATGAATGTACAGCGTACAATCAAATGTTATCACCAGTACTATGGTATTATACTATACCACTCAAAGTTTGGGGTAAGTAAGATTTATTTATTTATTTATTTTAGTGAGAGAAATTCAATACTTCAGCAAAAATGCATCTATTCATCAAGGAATTCTGAAAAAAAAAAAAAACACGTTCCACCAAATTATTAAATCTCACAAATAGATAAATATTTTTGATCACCAAATCGCCATGTTAGAATGATTTCATAAGGATGTGCAAAACTCAGAAGTCCATTTTTTAAAATGGAAGACAGTTATTTTAAATTGAAATAATATTTCACAGCAGAACTCTTTTTACTTAGATCAAATAAGCTTTAATGAGCATAACAACCTTTATGTGCTATTCTTCATCGGCGATGACAGCGTAACCCAAAATAATGTTAAAAACACGTATTTTAATAAACTGGGCACGATGGTTACACCGCAGGCGCATGCACCATAGTCGGCTTCATTAACAAACGACTCTTGAACCGGTTCTTTTTTTTAATAAAAATCACAAAACGCGGCCGAGTTCACCAACAAATTGTTTTACATTTGTTCGTGAATCAGATAATTACTGCTTTTCAGGTAACTCAGAAGTCTAATCCCTTCCGGATATGTCTGAGATTCATCGTGACACAAAAGAAACTCCATAGGTGATCTGATTCTCCATAAGAGTAACAATGACATGACATCAAAAAGAAGATGCAGTTCACCGAAACTAATAGCAGAGTTATGTATGAATCCAATCGTACTGAAGTTTTCTCTTTTTCTTGTTAATATAACTGATTTTAGCTGGCACCCCCTCCCCCCTCCCCCCACCAAAAAAAAGAACATTGTCATTCAGTTATCAAAACAAAGACATTTTTCAAAAAGTTTAAAAAGGAGTAAGTTAAATATTAGGTAGCAAAACTGATGGCACACCAATCAGAATCTCTGCATCCTAACGACGGAGAGAGCTGAGCCAATCATGGTCTACAGGGGTTTTATACTTACAGTATAATTACAGTACAGCACCAGTACATTCGATAATGGAAAGTCACTATTATATAAGTACAGTAAACTGTAGCACATGTTGCACACCTTCAAGCATATGACTGTCAATATTTATTTGTATACATTTTTTATGTGTAGCCTACTGGATTTTTTTTATTTTTTTTTTATTTTTTTTTAAGAACTGCGAAATGACAGCCTAGAAACGGATATAGGACTGTATACTGTAATGAAATTTGGCCAAATGTTCAAAGGATGCAAAATGTACTTCTTTTTTAAATCTTTTTTTTTTAGTGTACTGTATTGTGGTGCATGCCAAGTACATACAATTCTTTGGTATTTGAACTTTTGTAGCGCTTTTCATCTACTGCAAGATTACAATAATTAAATGAAAATATATTTTTTTCCCCCAAAAGTTCAATGCTGAATTATACATCTGTATCTGTAAGTCAAGTCAAATCTGCTTTATTGTCAATTCTTCCACATTTACAGTACATACATACAGAGAATTTAAACTGTGTTACTCTCAGACCCCTGGTGCATACACTAACAGAACATTAAATACAGATATAAAGTACAACTATACAAACAGGTCATGTAAAAAGAAAGATAAGTAAAGCAGCACACAGCAGATAGAGTGCAAACCAGTGAAGTAAACAGTGCGGACAGAAGAGCTTATTCAGTCTGATTAAAGTGAATCATTTAATGTAATAAACAATGAGCTCTATAGCAGCCTAGTAGAAGTAGTAATATTTATTTTTCATTTTAAACAGTATAGATGAATACCTAAATTTAAAACAACATTGTGTATGTCAGACCATGAATCCCCCCAAAAACTATGCATGGAGGTTTGCTTTGATGTTGCCACCCCTCATAGACTCCTGCCGCCTCTTTGCCACCCTAATAATTATTTTCTAGACTCGCTCCTGCTGTACAGTGTACTTTATTTTATAAGGGAAAAGAGTGGTTCCTTTATTATAATCGCTCTTTCCCTTTGTGAGAAGTTTACAGTGTAGTTTCAGCGTTGAAATCTCCAGGAGCATAAAGAGTTAATGCTGCTATTTACAGAGAAAGAAAAAACAAAAAGTTTGTCAATATCAATTGAGAGCAGAGCAGTGGAGCCAGAAAGAGGATCATTTACATGAAGATGATAGTTTTAGCCTGGATCCATTCTTTCTCCCTTTCTCTCTCTCAGTTCACAGTTACCATGACAACGTGCATGCCATTTATTTCTGTACATTAGGCGCAGACTGCTCGTCCTCTGCTGCTTTGGCCGCTTTTTTTCTCCAGACCTCTTTTTAGGAGGATGAATTTGCATGTAGATGAGTTTGTGCTGTCTGTCTTTACCCCACTCCCCGTCTCTCTCCCTCTCCCTCTCTTCCCATGGTTTTATCTTTCCTGTCTTTCTTCCCGCCTTTTGTGACCTTTAATCCGCCGGTTTATTCTCCATCTCATCTGTCTCTCACTGCTGTCTCGTTCCTCGGTGCTCGCCGGTCATGGTGATCTCGGTCCGCTGAGGCCTTATGAGGGAGAGAAGTGATGTAGCGGCGTCATATTGGACGAGAGAGACCAAGGCGGACAGAAAATGGGCAGCCCTCCTGTTGCTGGGGGAGACTCTGTGGCTCCGGAGCTGGAACTGAGGGAGAGTGTCCATGTCTCTGTGTCTCTATCCAGATGGCACTGGTCAGCCGTCCCTTACTCAGCGGGCACATTAAAACGGATCACTGATAGTAATGACCAACACCCACATCTGTTAAGCCACGTCCCTTGTCTGGGTATATACGGGCATCCCGATGCCTTCTGCCCTTACTTTGATCTCGCTAACGTCTGTCGGTCTGGGCCAGGAGGCTGTCCGTGTGCCGCCTGTACCCATGTCATCCTCGGCCCAGCAGGAGAAGAGCCTTAGTAGCCTGTTGCCAGCTGGGACCGGGCTTTAAGCTCGTTTGGTGCAGTGAATTTGCAGAGTTTAATGAGAAATGTCTGAGATCAGCACAGCCGCTCACAGAGCATCTGAAGCGTGTGGTAAACACAAATGACAAAAGATTTCTCCTGTTTTATGCTATCTCTGTGGTCAGATTGTTCAGGTTTTATGTCAAGTCAAAACAGAGAGCTGGTTCAGTGTTGTTATTGTTAGCCAAAACTATTAAAATAGTTTTCTTTAATTGAAATAAAACTGAATCAAAATATTAAATTAGTTAAAATGTTAAAAAACAAACAAAAAATATCTAATTCAACATTAGAAATGTTGTGGCAACTAACTAAAATAAAAAGAAGCAGCCTTACTAAACTAAAATAATAATAATAAAATAAAAATAAAAAAGCATAGAAATAAAAAAATTACAAAAGCTAATAACAAAATGACAAACTTAATTAAATGAAAAAAAATGTAAAAAGAAATACAAATAATAATAATAATAAATATTGTTAAATACAATAATAGTACACAATAGTTTGAAAAACAAATTAATCACATGTTTGCATTTACCCTATGGGCTTTAACCTACTTGATATGCTAAATCTTTATGTAGCTAATAAGAGTTTTTATTTTTTATTATATACATTTTTAAGTTCGCTGTATTTAATATAGTGTTTTAATTAGTGTATTCTTTGAAATATGTTTCACTTCACATCAGATATATTCTTGGCTGTCAGTAAACCTGAAGTAGCTATCCTAGCTGCTTTTCTATTATTATTATTATTATTATTATTTTTATTTTTATTTTTTACTTTAATACTTCACCTTAAACCTATAAAGACACTATTTGTAATTTTTTTATTTAATTTTTAATCTAATATTTGTATTTTATCTCAGTTAACAAAAGCAATTTTTAAATGCTTTTCCTGAGAAGGTGGTGAATTATCATTCTGCTGCAAGAACTATTCTGAGCTGATGACTGCACCTTATTGTAAATCTTTTTTTTTATTTTTTTATAGCATTGATTGCCTTTCAAGCCATGACTGTTCTGCAGTCCTGCTGTTTAGTCCCTCAACCATACAGGTCCCTTGACCTCTGTTTCTAGCAGTCTTCATCTTAAAGCCGGTTGGGTCAGCAGGTGATGATACAAACTTGCGGCTCTCCTTCATAACCTTGGTGTCATTCTCACTCCACAGTCTAGCTCTGTGGTTCCATCGTTTTAACATTTCAATGGACTTTTTCTGGTGGTTAAATGTCTCAGAAGGATGAAAGACACTTGCATAACGTGTTTTATTTCTTCATTTTAAAAGTGGGCTGTTATATCAAATATATATATCTGTATCAAAACACATTAATGACATGTAATGGATGAGTGTGGTGGTTTATTTTAGCATGCAGTCATAGCTCATGATGCAGTAATGTGGCAAACCATTGGGTGGCGCTGTTACTCTATGAGCCACTTACAGCAAACCGTTCAGTAGCATGTAAACATGAAGAACAAAAGGTATTTAATAGTTAAATGGTCTTGTTTTTCAAAGTGACTCTCAGATACAAAGATGATGGCAGAGGGCACTTATCTTTTGAGAACATCCAGTCAATGGCTTTTAGGAGTACAAACTACAATTTCAAATCATATAGCGTACTGCTATACATTGACATCCAAGACAGGGTGAAAGATGTCTGTTGTCTCTTATTGGTTTGTGAATGTTAGTAATTTTTACACCACTTGAACAAACAGGATTACCACAATGATCAGACAAAAGCTAATAAGTTGGTATTCATTGTAGCAGTCTAAATTAGCCTCTGTCTAATATTAACCACGACACAGACTCCGCTCTATATTTAGATCATTAGCCTGAAGTCAGCGAAAGTGTCTTCACACCAAGAAAGTCTATAAATAGTCTATAAAGCTATCTGTTAACTTGTCCAGCTATACTAATCTGTTAGCAATTGTGTGTTGCTTTCTTCAGAATGTCCATCAGTTAGAAAATATGCTTTTCATAACCACATAGTAGGCTTTTACCATGGTTAGCGTGACCCTGTTAGCCCAGGCTGGTAAGAGCTGCAGCCAAAACAGTTGTTTCCATGGTTCTCACATTTAGTTAGTGATGTGTATGTCAGCCAGTGAATATATGTGCTCACAGTTGATTAGACAGGCCATATAGTCTGTGAGTTTTCACTTGATTAGCCAAGACTAATAGGTTTTGGTGCCAGAGCTCCCATTATGATCTACATGAAGCATTTGCCGTCAGAAGTCAGAACAGAGCATGTTGACTGATGGCTTCAGGATCTCACTGCTAATTAACCAGGTCTGTGAACCCTTCCGGAAATCTAGATCCTTCTCACTGATAAACCAAAACCAGACACGTGGTTAAAGAGATGATTGCGTGCTTACACATTGTATTTGACAATAACCATATTCACATTTCTCCTGCAATAAAGGTTGTCTAAATCTTTCTTTTTTTTTTATTTTATTTATTTATTTTCAGAAACTACGTGATGTTTCAACAAGATACACAAGACTCGGTTCCGCAGACTAAGGTAGTATCCCTCTGTTTTGTCCCTGTTAAATCAGATTGACCAGAATATGATTACATGACTTCTCAGTATTTAGGAATTGAGTGGCATAAAAAGCATGTGGACACTTACAACACATGCAATGTTCGAATGTCTTTGCATTAGATAGTAAAATGTCAAACCAAATGGCATTTATTTTATTTATGTCAAACCAAATGGCATGCATTTTATTTATAGAAAGATATGCAATTTTCAAGGAAAACGTTTCATGAATAAAGTTTGTTAGGTTGACAAATGGCTGAGAAAGTTGGTTTTGAGGAAAAGCCTTGCATCATTTGTTTGCAGCTCGATTCAATTATTTATTACTATAAATACAAATAAAATCATACCTTTGAAGTGTGCCTTAAAGCCTTAGTTCTCCCAAAATGAAAATGCTGTCATCAGTTACTTTCTATGCTCTGTGTATATGCTTTGATCAATGTTCATATGTAAATAAAAGCCTAAATTAAATCTGTTCATCTTATAACACTACCCTGTTTCGTCAGAAGACTTGAATTAAACTGCTCAATTCATATGGATTTCTTTTATGATGTCTTAATTAACTTTCAGAAGCATCAAAGCTTTTGATGACAGTGACATAAATCTATCCGGTCTTCGTTAAAAATGTTTACATTTATATATATTGTGAACTATCCCTTCAAGATTTCAAATTATGTGTAAATTTATTTAGTGTGTGTTCACAGTATTCCCAAAAAATCAAAGGCACGGCGGGGTTCCTCAGCATGGTTCCTATAGTCAGTCTGCTACGAAGGTACACAACAGGACATTGTAAATGCATCTGGCGTGAAAACCCGATTTAAATAAGAGAGTAAATCTGATTAACATTGATTGACATTCTCTAAGAAGTGACAACCGTCAATTAACAGTGGGTAGGGATGCTGTGGTGTGGGATGTGTTTTGCAACCTCATGCCCAGCAGGTGAATGGCAACACTGCATCTGACTGACCTTCAGCAGGTGTTGAAAGAATAAAGAGGTTTGCGCTAACACGTCTACCACACACACGCACACACAGCCCCCTCTATCCTCCGGTGTCCTACCTGAAGCACAGTCAATACTGATAACTCAGCCCTGAGCTTGTGTTTGCACGTTTTCCCTGCCCTTGATCCCCTGTGTCCTCCCTAGTGTGTGTAGCTGTCCTGTTCTCTCTTTAGAACGGAGGAACCAAGGGCCTCAGCCTAATGACTCCATCCAGCCTTGTTGGCACAACAGCGTTTTAAGTACTCAAATGAAATATGGATTTTTTTTTTTTTTTCATGTTGGACTACATCCCAACTCAGGAGAGTTGAATTGAAACATCTTTTATTTCCCCACCACTGTGAAGCGAGGGTTAAACAAGAGGTTTAGATGAATTAATCACATCTGTGGTGAAAATCATATTATCAGTGAACCTCTACTTATTCATGGAAGGTTGCTTCTGGTCAGTGCAATGTTGGGGAAAAAAAAGGAACCGAATTAGGCTAAGAGAAGGATGTTAAGAGTGTTAAGTGTTAATGTGGTGGATGTTAAGTTTAGATCTATTTTCAACCCAGATGAAAATTTGATTACTCTGAGGTTGATCTCTCAAAGCTTAGGAAATTTAATAGAGTTCTCACTTATATCTAAGTGTGAGTTTCATACAGTTTTTCCTCCTAAAACTCTGAAGGAGAGACGAAAACAGAAAGTAACTGCTTAAGAGTTATTGATATATGGATAGATATACAGAGCTTTAAAATGTATGTGGGTATCATAAAATAGGTTTTAGCTGTTCACATTAGTTAGAACATTAGTTATCTTGGCATTTTCAGCATTTATTAATTTTGGTTAAAATAATATCTTATCCAAAAGTAAAGAGAGAAAAGAGAAATGTATTCACGCCATTCAAGATGTAGATGAGGTTGTTACATCAGAACAGATTTGGATGCATTTGGAATTACATGCAGTGAATGGGTGCCATCAGAATGAGAGTTCAAACGACACAAATCCAGTCTATCAATTACTGTCTTGTGAAGCGAAAACCTGCATGTTTATAAGAAACAAATCCATCAATAAGACATTTGAACTATTCCATTCTGGCTATTATATGAGTCTTCTATCCATTAATTACAATGTTTTGTAATAATACAATATAAAATGTTATTTCTAAATATATATATATATATATATATATATATATATATATATATATATATATATATATGTACAAATTAACCATTATGGATGAGAACTAAAACAAAGAACATCATTTTTAAAAATTAACTTTAATGTTATTATCATACTGATAAGACTGAAAATACAGTTTTAGGGTAGGGTTAGTTTTACTGTAAATCTAAATTAAATTAATAAATAAACATTTATATTTCTATGAATATATATTGATGATGGGTTTCACTCATTATAGGTGTTATTTCATGCTTGCAGGGAAATGTTTTCTCGTTCTCATTGCCAGCCAAATAAATAATATCTGAGAGTGAGCTATTTGGATGTTTGTTTTATGAGCTGTGGTTGACATTTTGTGGTGGCATTCAAAGCATTATGTGGGTTATTTTAAGTGGGTCTTTTTGTGTGTGTATCGTGCATAGTTTAGGATGTACACAGGCTCTTTTTAATAAGTTGGTATTTTGAAGGTATTCAAGTACTGAAACTCTGTAAGAGAGAAAATGTGAGATTTCTAAATTGTTGATTTGTACAGCCACTGCTCTAGCCCCATAGCCACTAACACTTCAGTGTTCATTTGTGTCTTCTTAACTCATTTTAGAATCATGGTTGTGTCCTTAAAACGCCATAAAATGCTTCCTTCAGCTGAAGAGATGCAGGTTAACAAGTGTGTGGAGGGAAAAAGTGAAATTTGGCAAGACATAAAAGGGAAAATGGAATCAGATGTGCTGGCAGACAGAGGAGGAAGTGTAAGGGGGCATGAAACATGCATTTCTTACCCACCCTTAGATGCTAAATGAAAGCACACAACTCATAAAAAGATGGAAAATCAGTGCTAATGGCCTATTTCACAGGTTTTTCTCTGCGTTGGTTTGTATCCATCTGTCACTTGAGACATGAGACTCTGTGTGCTACAGTCATAAATATGTCCAAGTGGCATTTTAAAAATAGTCAGATTGACTTTGATTGGTCTGTGGAAGCTTAGAGAGAACCGTTGCTGCCGTGCGCAACTACTGATATTGCCTCCTAGTTATTTATGTGAAACAAAGACTTAAGTAAATATGTCTGGAACATCAGGTACTAAAATGGCTCAGTATCATATGCCAGGTTGAATTCAGGTGAAAACCCTGGTCTTTCTCACTGAGGACAGCCATGACAGAAGACCTCGGCCCGTCCCTCAGATCAACCAGACATCAATGTACCGGCTATCAGAGGGGGGCAATACTGCCACGGACTCACATCCTGCTTTAATGTCTGTCAAAGCTTTGAGAAAATCTTCTGAAATCATTAGGAGGAGCCACAGAATCAGAAGGTGGAGGTGAAGCTGGAAATTGTGGGAGGCTGTGAAGACGGGACGCTTCCATCTAGTCTGTGAAGCCAACAGTGTCTTCCTCCTGAAATCTCTCATTTCATTCCATCACAGGTTGTACCGCTAATAACTTCCCAAGCTTGATGGATTAAAAGCCATTTTTATAGGATTTGGTCTACAAAACTCCTTGAGTTCAGTGCTGGTTCGTTTATGATTTATGTAGCAGTGATGACAATAATAATACCAGTGTTTTTGCACAAAACATAAATCTAAAATACCCGTTAAGAGGACTAACACTCTGTCCTTGCCAGCGCAAAGAATCGTTTTGAAATGGAAATGAGCATATGGATATTTCGTCATGGCTCTTGTCAAGGTGGAGACGCCTTTCGCAATGCCTTTTAAAGAATCATTGGCACTTTAAAGTTGCTTTTATGCATTAGAGAAGGATTTACGACTGTATGCGTGCGAGCGCTGGCCAGTGCGACGTGATCAGGCTAATAGAGTTACTGACACCCCTCCGTATGGCCACACTCTTTCAAGCGTCCATCAATCCATCCATCTCTCTCCTTTAAAAAGGGATTTAGACAGCCCAATGCATTTCATTAAGACTTGAAATTACTTTTGAAAACAGGGAGATAAATAAAGTCCGTCATGAAAGCAAATGCTAAGCAGACACTTTGAAAGTGAGTGGAAATGCTTAAATCATTGTAATGCCGCACCAAAAAAAAGCAGAAGCAAGTAATATCCATTAAGTAAAACAAAATGAAAATGTGATTAGAGAAGTGTTCCCTAGCTGTAACACCTCACTCTTCATCATGCTAAGAGATGTTCACAAGAGCCAACCAATCAATGCTGTTACAGATTACTCACATAGACAAAAACTGCACAGAGATTCAGTCCCACACAGGGCTTTCTACAAATCAGTCGTGTCTTAGAGTAACAAAATCAAAAGCTCATTGTGACTTTATATCTCCTAATTGTGAGTTTGTCTCTTGTGGTTGCGACTGCATTCAGACACCTTCAACATTTCTCACATTATCACAGTTTAGAAAATCGCAATAAAATATGACAAGAACTCAGATTTAAACTGTTTTAGAACAAATTCATCTTGATCACTTTGATAGAAAGGTATGTAATGAATTAGGTTGAATAGTTTGTAGGTGTTAAATATAAGTACACAATTAGATATATATATATATATATAAGTATATATAAGTCTATGAATTATGAAGTCTATTATGAAATTTTTGAAGTCAAAAATTATATATATATGGTGTCTGAATAATTTTTGGTTTAACTGTATCTCACAGTATCTCACTTTTTTTTAAATCAAATTGGACTTGTGATTCTGTCTGCTCATAATTCATAGACTTCATATCTTACAATTTCACTTTATGTCTCACAACTTTATTTATTGTAATTGCATATTTTCATATAATTGAGATGGTACAGTTGCAACTTTATATCTCAGAATTGCAACTTTATATTTCATTTTATTCGCAACTTTATCGAGCCTTTTATGGTGAAACAGGTTTCCTTAGGCTTGACTAACAGAAGCACAACACAGGGGAAATACTGTATCTGGAATATATTCAAAGGCATTGATATTTAGTTTTCCATATAGTAGAATTATATTATTTAAATCCCACAGAATAGGATTTTAAGAGCATGCAAGATCAATATGATTTCTCATCAGGTGCATGGATCCCAAAGGAGATGGAGGAACATTCTCCTTAACATTTAAAAATATCAGATTGTCAGGTAATATTAAGGAAAACATCCTACAGTATTTCCTTTCTATACTTAAATTTACACTGGGAAGTAAAATAACGAGATCTCTGTAATATCTCAGTTATTTCTCCTATAGAAAACAATGAGAACAAATGGAAAATTGTGGTTGGATGATTCTTGTCTTTCTTCTGAGAAAGATTTCAGGCCAGTCATCCTGTTATTGTCTGTGTGATTGCATCAAACTACAGCTTTAATGAAAGATCTCATCCAGGCTGTGATTCAGGTCCAATATTCATTGTTGTTTGTTATTTTTTTTTTATCAGGGTCTTCATAAACCGCAAGAGAAAAACACACTTGTAATCTGATGATTTGTCTCAATGTGTGATTCTGTAATTATGGAAACAGTAAATAATTAGAAAACAATACATAATTCATTGTTGACTCGGATTCATTAGTTGGAATTACATTAATGAATGTTTCATAAGCGGATGGATCTCATTTTGAAGGTGAGGAGAAGTTTGACGTGGCTGGTTTTGCAAAAAAGCGCATGAAGTTCCCTTCAGGACGACTATGCAGATGAGCTGAGAACTCATTCAAGCAGGGACAAACCAACTGGGAGCTCCAAACAGTCCTGCTGTGAGGAATGGAGATGAGACTTTATTTGCTGCTGAAGTCGAGAGCTTAATTCATGCTCGCTTTCAAAACAAATACCAAAAGAAACTCTGTTATTTCTTAAGGGTGTCATGAAGTTACTTTTTGCTTCTCTTTCTGACTTGAATGTTTTGTGCCAACTTTGAATGCATGAATGATTGCCTGAGTTTTTATGTGATCCAGTTCTGGGGAACTGTTCTGCTCGTTTCTCACGTCTGTGTAAACGCAGCTGGTTCGCAAAATATTCCAGTTGGCATGTCCAAGAACTGGACAAGAACGGGCTCTGCTTCCAGGACATTTTTGGTAGAAAATGGAGAGTGAGAGCTCACATTTTAGTCAGAGCTCTGTGTTGTAGAAATGTGCTTATCAGCATAGACAAAATATATTTTTGGTGGAATCTAAAAAAAGAAGTCATGGTGTAAAGACCACATGGGAAAATGTGACTAACCAAGTCACACCAAATGCAAACTGTGATAATCTTTTTGGATGCTAGTTTAGTTGCATTGAACATAATAAACAGATGCTTTACGTAACTTATGCAGTGCAGTGTGGACACTTGTTGAAGAGTTTAGTGGTGGAGAAAAAAAAAAATCTAAATGTGTCTTTTCCCCCAGTAAATAATTTGGGCTCACTTGTATGTGTGTGCGTCAGCCAGTCATAACTTAAATATATGAGACTAGTATTTTTGTTTTTTTTCCATTTGCAGTCAGACTCATTCTCCGTTGTGCCGTGTGCCTGCACTGTTTTACTCAGGAAATTCAGGAAACCGTTATCTGAATCTCACAGGAACTGTGCAATCAATGCTCTCCCTCTGTTCCTATTCTTTCTGCATTGTGCAGCCCGCCTACAAAAAATAAGGCCATGCGTGGTTTACATGCAAAACATGTCATTCAGTCTATAGCCTATTCAAAACCAGATGGGCAGCATTGACCTGAGAGCGCTTGTTTACCTTGCTTAAATAGTTTTGTCTTCTGTTCGGAACAGAATAGATACCTTCTCCATGGTTTTACTGTCAGTATGTGTTAATTAGTTTAAATTAGACTGTGTGTCTCTGTAAAAACGCTTAATGAAAAGACAGTTGGTAAACTTCCAAATGAGCATCTGGTTTTTACAGTTTACAAACTAGATGAGTGAATTAACAGTGTTTTGAAAATGCTCTTAATTGCTGAAATCACACGAGTTACGTTTGATACAAGGACAAATTATAGTTGAATTCAAATTAAAAGTTTGACTGAGACACAACATAATGTGCTAAGTACGTAGACTGCTTTTTCATCTTTTTTTTTCCGTTTTAATTTAATATGTTATGTTAATTAGCACTTTTTAATATTTCTTATCGAGTGAGATCACCAGTGTTGGGGAAACTTTGACTTATGATCCGTGTGTTTTTCTAATAGACTGTATTACCTTCAAAACATTCTAAGTTTTATCTTTAAAACTATAAAAAAAAAAATCAAACTGTTTCAAACTTAAAGCATTGAAACGTTTAAAACTTTTTAATTTTTTTTAAAACTTTCTGGTCTGGCTTTCTCAAGCTAACTTCAAAGTTTATCTTTACAAACTTTTTTTTTATCTAGTTGGAAATTTAAATGGTTATTTTACTCTCAGTGGCTCACAACACTGTAAGAAAAAGTAGCTAACTACTCTAAAGTGTTACTTTTACATTATATAAATGGTTAAATAAATGTATCTGGAATGACAAGCATACAGATCAGCTCTGTAAAGCTACAGTTGTAGTACAAAGTGCCCAAAATGGCAGCACATTGGAAAAAGCAGCTTGTTGGAAAAGCTAAGTTTTTGGAAACTGCTGAACTACTGTAATGCTGCTATAAAAGATTATGAAAAATGCTTGTGAACACTAAACATCACATTCATTGCAGTCAGAATGTGCTGGTGCAACTTTAGTTTATAACAATAGAGAAAAGGCGAGTCATTTGAAATGATTGAGTGTGCATTATTTCAGAGAAAATAATTTGTTAAAGAAGTCCCTAAATGGTGAAGGCAATTCTCTGAGGTCATTTTTGGATTCGTACACCAGACTCAGAGCCAAGGTCCATATTAGTGTTCATGGCTAAATTTACAGCTCTGCTACTCAGCAAGCTGTTAATTTTCTTCTTCTTATATTTCCAATTAGGCGAGCTGGAAATGGGGATGATTGCCTCCGTCTCCCTACCCTTTACCTTCAGATCTGAGAATTAGAGAGTGAAAGAAAAGAAATGACTGAACGAGGTCATGCTAGATCACATTTGGCCGGTAAATGACAGTCTGAACGTTTGCGTGAATGATGAGGTGACGAGAGCCAGCCAAGAGTCCAGACTCAATGACAGATGCAGACGTTGGAAATTACCTCAAGATGAACCAACCGGTCCGTCTTCCCCCACCCCCCCTTTCCTTTCAAGGTTACGGTACCTCAGCTTCAGAATGGCATGTTTGAGTTTGATATGTTGACCTCCACATCTCTCATCAGAAAGCATTCTGTGTGTCCTGTAAAGCAATTTTCTGTGCTCCAATGGGACTGTGGACAAAGCTTTACCGTATACCCACTATGTATGGATGCTGGGATATTGTAGGGATCCTATTGATTGCATGTAGATATTCATGAGTTACCTGCTTCCCGCTGGAGCTCGCTATGTGGTCTTACATTTCTGCAATATTCTATGGACAAATGAATAATGATCGAATCCAGCATGGATTTAGCACACAAATGGGGCCCATTATAGATTCCAGTCATGCAGCTAACACTTGTTAGAGGGGGCAAATCTGGCTATGAAGCAGATTTCTCAGAGCATATTTCTTACCTAATACTTATGATGTTATATGCTATTTGCATCTGAAAAACAGGAAGACATTTTTCGATTTCACTTAAAGATAAATGCACAAGTGTTCTATTAGTAGAAAAGGTGCATTGTTTGACGTTATAAAGTGGATTCATTTTGAACATATCAGATTCACCTCTCTCACTGTCAGTTTTTCTCTCTGTGAGAGCTACTATATCAAGTCCAGCAGCATGTCTCTTGACCTTGGCTGTCAGAGCAGTGAATGGTCAGGCTGTAATATTTGATTCGGGGGACCGTAAAGAGTGGGACAGGCTAATCTAAATGAAATGAACCAGGATTTTTCACAGATTTTTCCCAGGCTGAGAGAAATACAGGGCTCTTCTCATGTGCCTTCTCCAACTTGGATAAAATGTTTGTAAAATTTTTATTCCTGGCACTAGACTATTAGTTAATTCAATTAGTTACCTTTGGCCAGCTGCTGAGGAAATGCAAACATAGTCAAGTTCCCTCTACTGCTTTGAGTGAAATAACACTTTTTTCTGCTTTCAGGGTGACATTATTATGTGATTATATAAGTATACAGTTGTTTTTTAAGGTCAGTCCAATTACATTGTAGAATAAAAGCGATAATATGATGCATTGTAATGACTGCATTCAACAACTGTTGGAGCCACATGGTCAAAACAGGCTCATTTACACAACAGAGATGTTAGTTACACAATGCTCTCACAAAAAAAGTGCGTAGCTGTCTGAAGAGTAGAGTTGTGCTCTTTAAACCCTACACTTTCAAATGTTTTGCCTTTATAAGAAAGTTTTATTAAATTCTCTGGGTCTTGAGAGTACAATCCTAAGGCATTTGTTGAGCAAAATTTCTGAGGTTTTTAATGAGAACATTATTTGTTAATCTATTGAAGTAATGAAAGTAGTAGTTCATGAAATGGGATTTGAATACATCATATAGGTGATATAACAAATATTTTTCAGTATAGTGAAGCAAAAAGTGTCATTATTGATACAGATACAATTTGCATTTCAATGACACACACTCACACAGTTCAGACTAGGGCTGCAAGATATACCAACATTAATTACGAGTTGCAATATTCTTTTTTAATTTTTGAATCGCAATTAAGTCATCTGATAAGCTAAAAAGAACAAGACACTCCAAGGAAAAAAGCATCAAATGTGAAACGTAATGCAAGGAATTCTTGGAATTCAATTTACAGTTATTCACTATAAATTATACATTCTTTTTCCTCTTCCAAAAATGGTATATTACCGTAAAATTGCATGTAATGTCCAGTACAGTTTTTCACCATATATAGTACGGGAACTTGCCATTAACCAATGAATAGGTTTCTACTGTAGCATTTTTACACTCTTTTACAGTTACAATCACAGTCATTTTTACAGTGCAGCACTGTCAATCAGTTTTCACAATTGTCTCATTATAAATAGTAAAACTATTGCATATTCCAAAGTTGTTTTATTGATAAAGTAGATATTTAGAAGTTGTGTGTCTGGCATTTTCTGTCAGTGTTTGAAATTAAAACTGTGATGTGGTGTATGTGAAAGAATATCTCTTTTTATCGTGTTACTGTCACTGAATTGGTCAAACAGGTTAGCAAAACAATTTATTTTAGAAAAAGAAAAAGGAAACTCACTTTAACAAGAAATTAAATATTTCTGTTCACATAATATACCACTGAATCTAAAGTTCCTGCAATTTATACAAATGTACTCATAATGGAATGAAATATAGTGCAAACATAATAGCAGTCACATTCTGCTTTATAGTCAAATAAATTGTTTAATCTAGTCGTAATTATTTTGCTGATAGGAACAAAATAGGCCATTTCTGAAAAATACCACAATGATACCTTTGAGGTATAGTTTATTTGCACATTCTTGTTAGTGCTTGTGCTTCATCACTTCGAGATTTTCCCTGGAGCCCTTCATTTTGGCTGTTGCATCACTGTGGAAAGCTTGTTGCATGTCTATATCCTCCTACTTCCATGTGTTTTACACAGTGTTAATTTTGACACGAAATTTTAATTTAGTTTTAGTCTTAGTCTTTTGACTATAATTCTTTTTAGTTTTAGTCAAGTTTTAGTCATCTGATTTGTTTTAATTTTAGTCTTATTTTAGTCGACTAAAATTGCTTGGTATTTTAGTCGACTAAAATAAGACTAAAATCAATAACAGATTTACTAGACAATTTTTTACAGCTGGTATAGGAAACAAACTTAACCAAAATATATAAAACACAAATTCAACTTTATTTCAACACAACTGTGTCTTTATTTCGATTCAAAAGCTTTTATGCAGCAACAAACACTGTCATGATAATGTAAACAATAACTAGCTGCCAATTGACCATCAATAAAAGAAAAATAACGTTAGGTCCAGGACCTTAAAGCTTACAGCTGAGCTGAACAATAAGTGCATACATTTAAAGTAAATATTTAATAAGTTGGCAGCTAGGTGGATAAAAAAAGTAACAAGATTTTATAAGGTATTCATTTGTCTAGCAATATTGTATGTTTTAAATACTACAATATTGCTAGATTTGTATGTATAATGATAGGATGTGAACATTCATGTTTCACATGACTAATATAGAAATATTTGTGATATTGTCAACAACTAGAAGATTATAAAATATACTAAACATTAGTATTAATCAAATGTATTTATCATGATATTACGTATTAGTATTGCGCTCGCATCTAATTTGAAGAAGGGGCTATTTCACAGTACTTTTCAGTTCGTAATATTTAATGCTACAACATCTATGCACTGCACTATTCCAATTTTGCTTAGCTCAATAAACAAAAGAACATCGTTGTAAAATTACATTTGAGAAAATGTCCGGGTGGCTCGTCTGTAAATGTCTTTTCAAATTGGTTGTGTTCTTGCCACGAATGAGCGCTCTGCGTGCTTTACACTTTGTTTTGTTTTGTTCGTCGTCAAACGTGAAGTGAGCTGTGGACATTTTGTCGCTCTTTTAGACAGTAGGGACTTTAAGCAACAGCTGCGAATGGAACGGCTACAGCGACCGGAAGTTTGCCGTCACACCGCTGTAGCCAAGAACGTAAAAGTCACTAAGCAACGGTAAAACAGAACAGCGCAACGCAGCATTAATTCATTTATTGAGATCCAAAAAAATATATAATTTAAAAAAGCAATAGAAGGATTGCTTTTGGCGTTAAATGACAATCTTTTGTCAGAAGAGGAGTTTTTAATATTGTATGATGTAAATAAGTCTAAAAACATAACATTTATTTACCTAACCTCTCACGTTGTAGCGACTCTGGCAAATCAGCTGTTCTCCCGTAGTAGACCGTTAAATTAGAACGTCATAAAGTAGCAGTTAAATTCGCGCAGGCGCAATACAACGCCAGAATGGCGTTGCCGTTCCACCAGAGGCTGTTGCTTAAAGTCCCTATCACCTCTTCGAATGCCGACTTCCCGGGAGCTCATAAAAACTGAAAACCTTCGCTTCACGTCTCAATAAGTCAGGCTCTGATTGGTTCTCTTCTCTCATGCAGTCTGTTCTGTTTTGCCGGTTCTTTTGCTCATTCCTCGCATCTCTCCCGTCTGCTGATTTGATTTTCGTCACAGTCTATTTTCGTCTCGTCCTTTATTCGTTGACGATAATGTCAATCAATTTAGTCATAGTTTTAGTCTCCATCAGTGCCTTCTATTTTAGTTTTCGTTTCGTTTTCGTCGGCAAAAATATATTCGTGACGAAAATAATGACGAAAATATTTAGTCAACGAAATTAACACTGGTTTTACATAAAATACTGACACATGTATGACCTCAGCTGAACCCTGGCATTCTCTCGCTGTACATTAACTTTCATTTATGCTCATTAGTTCAGAACAGAGCTGACAGTCTAGCGCTTTGACCACGTGTTATCATACGAGAGACCACCGGAGCCATCCTATGCTGAAAATAGCTGGTTTGAACATGTATAAAGTTGTGTTGATTCTTTATTAAACATATTTTTAGCTCCCTGAGTCTAGTCTTGAAAGACTGTTTCATGGAGAGCCTCTTAGATGAACGAAAGAGACTGTGAAAGTGGCTAGAGAGTGATGTGTTGCCTTTTAAAACGTGCTTGTTACCAGACCGTTTTGAATTCTATGAGGCCGTTATATATACAAGTCAATGGCTGTTTGTCTCTGAACAATATAATTGACATTCTGAATGGCTAATGTTACTATATTAGTTGCAGATTGCACTCACATTCTGTCTGTCATGAAGGAATCTATTATAATAGTATTAGTGTAGTAAAGTAGTCTGCCTCATTGAAAAAATACTGAGAGAAGCCTGTTTATAAAGAAATCAGCTTGGCAGTGACAAGCACAGATTTCTTTCTCCTTCCACTCAGTGGATTGAAACGGTTTGAAAAATAGCTTTGAGAGACCCTCTTTGTAAAGATGTCTATGCCGCCGTCTTAGCTATCAGATTTGTTAGTTCTCATTTTGGCGTACGTCCGATTTTCTGTGTTTTCAGGATATGAATCAGCTCATCTTTTTTTCTTCCTTTCTTATCAAATAATCTGAAATGGATAGTTTCTGTCATCGTTTTCGCGCCCCATTTTACGTCAAACCCATTGATTTTCTTTCCTCTATAGAAAAGATGTTGAGCTGGATGTTCGTGCTGCTGTTTTACATACTGTAAAACTACAATCTGTATATAATGTGTATACTCTATGTATTTTGTCTTAAAGGACAAGTTCACTGATTTTCACCCAGTTTTTATTGTTTTAATGTCGATAGTTCAAGTAAATGCACAATATATTATTTTTCTATTACCTGCATCAAGATATCCCAGGTTTTGAAATTAAAACTAAACACTCATGGATAATCTGGATAAGTCCAGTGCATTATGGGCTTTATAATTTTCACTTTTCTTTACCGCAGCCTTTAGTCTCTGTTTAATCTCATTTTTTCTATTACATAGACAGACGACTTTTATTAAATCGTCATCTTGTTAGCTGTGAATTACCCTTTTAATATTTGCAAATTCTTGACTGACATGTCTAACCATGCCATGTTTAATGTACACAACATAAATGAAATTTGACAGTTTAAATTTCCGTACTTTCTCCGCGTTATAGCGCATGAGTATGAACCACTTTTATGATACAAAGGCATCTTACCAACATTTACTTTAATTCTCTGCTAAAACAGTTAGAACATTTTTCTAAACATAAGAAAAAAAGTCACGTAGGTTTGGAAACAACTTGAAGGTTTCATTTTTGGTGTGGACTACGGCGTTAAAATCTTCCCACATGAGAAATAGCTTATACAGTATTCTTGCATTGCTATTCCGGAGCCGTGATTGCAGCATGCAGCAAGGTGGATGGAACATCCCAGAGGAGCACAGAGGCCTTCTTACTCGCCTTCTCCATTGAATTAGCACTAACTCACTTTGACTTTGAAGAAAAAACAACAATTGATCTGTGCATCAGCGGCTTGGTGAGGGAGAGAAAAGATTCCTGGAGGAGGGCATTGACTCGCTGAGACAGATCAAAGCCGAGCCGGGTAAGCGATCACAACTTCTTCCTAATCAGGAGAAATGGAACAGCTGTAACATCGTATTTTCTTAAACTGCTCCTTGAATCCTCCCCAGCAGCCTCCTAAAATCAACTTAGATGAGTCCAAAATGTGAGAGATTTGCATTCAGAGATTGCAGAAGCCACAAGAGTTCTGTCTCAGAAAGGTTTCCTATTAAAGTTTCTTTCCATCACTGCAGAAACTCTGCATCATTTTCTTCGCATATTGATTTTTCTTCAGATCTATCGAGAGAGTCTGAGTTATTGCTTATGTACGCATCTAATGTGTTTGCTCTCCCATTTATGTGCTTGTCAAAAGTTAAGTGAACCAGAGAAAAGCTTTTGTTTAGCATGCTCAATAAGACCAGCGTGACATAAGCAACTTTAAAATGTAACTCTCATACTTGGCAGACGTCCACTGTATTGCTGTAAAACTCATTTTAAGATTACTTACTGTAAGAGGAATCTGTTAATCTGATGAGCAAGAAAAGACATTTGAAAGCCGTCATTCCTCACTCAAAAAGATTTTCAGCAATTATAAGACTACTCAGCACAACAAATGGACAATATTTTTAATATATCACAATATTATGGAGAGGGCCTAGATGCAGTTGCTTTTGCATTTATTTATTCTCTATCATTAGCAAGGTATATTCTCTGTGCCTGATGATTATTTATGCCGCGTGTTTGCTAAAGCAGGATAAGGGTGGGCTTTTATATACAGCTCAGTGTCTCTTTACGAGGATTGCTCTTTTATAGAGAGGCTGGTGAGGATTATGCCACTGCACAAAGGTGAAAGAAAAGCACTTAGGGCTCTAGACGGTTGACATTCAATTGTCCTTCAGTTCGTACTCAATTGTGGATGAAGGTAATTGAAGTTCTTAGAATGTCTTTAACGAGTAATGAGTTGCTTTTCATCAATAAGTACATTATTTGAGAATGACCTGCCTTGATGGCTGGAATTTAAAGGGATAGTTCTCCTAAAAAAAGGAAAGGTCAGCTCTGTAGCTGTCTGTTCCTTGTAGTGTTCCTTACTTGGTAATAATTGCAAAATCATCAAAATAATCATTATGGTGTAGCGAAAGGAGAAAAATTTTAATTTTACTTAATCCATTTTAATGTATGAAGAACAATGACACATTTAGCTGAGCTTACATTACCCTTAACTTTGGTTCAAGAGCATGTCAGTCTGCATTTACTCACCCTTATGTTGTTGACTGTGTGACTTTTTTTTTTTTATATATATATATAAAAGATTATGTTTTTGAGAGTGTTGGTATCCAAACTATTTAGGTTGCATTTCATTATATGAAAAAATAAATAAAAATAAAATAAAATAAATACAAAGAAAATCAATAAGAGCTAAAATTTGTTGGTTACCAGCATTCTTCTAAAAGTCTTTTAGTGTTCTGCAGAGGAAAGGATTGCATGTATGTTTGCAACGATTTAAGTGAATAATGACAAGAAATTTACAATTTTGTGTGGATTTTTTTTTAAATGCATTTTTTTATAACAGATTTTCGATTCGAAAAATAGTTGGAGATAAGTTATTATACTGCAACTCATGCTGCACATGGGTTACTTTCACGGTCGTTCTTTGTCGTTTGAGTAACTTTAAAGCCATTTTGAAGAATGTTGGCTTCCAAACAGTTTTGGTTGCCATTGGCATCCATTATATAAACAAAGAAATCCAAAGGAAATCAATAGGAACAGTTTGGTTACCAATATTCTTCAAAATATTGTTGGTACTGTATTCTGCAGAGGAAAAAAATGCATACGAGTTTGGAATGACTAAATTAAATAATGAAAGAATTTTAATTTTTGGATGGACTGTCAAATATTTATTATTTATTTTCTTTTCTCCAAAAAAAAAAAAAAAAGTTTAAGATGAGATAATATACTGCAAATACTGCAGTGTAAGACATGGGCTACTTTTATAGACTTTTTTAGTTTTTTGATGAACTATTATATGCTTTAAATTCTTCACTTAGGTTTCAAGGCTAATTGAATTTCTTATAACATGCTATGTTTATTCATTATTCCCTCTCATGTTGGCATTAACAGCGATTTGACAAAATAACCACTCTACAGGTGTTCTCCAGTGGGAAAGCATGCCAGTCTACGGTCTCATGCTGCTTTTTATTTGTTCTTATCGTGTACCTGTCTGTCTAAAGCAGAAGTCCTTTCACGGCCCATGTAGGGCATTAAAGGGCAGGACTTGCGTGTCTTTGAAGGTATCAGATAGGACAGAGGATGTGTGGACAGAACTGTACCCTACTGAGAGTGTGTGTGGGCTTGGCTTCAAAGGAAGGGCGTACTGACCTTTTCATCACATCAGAGGGGAATAGCATAACCTGACTGCCGTCCTCTCCACAGGGCCTCTTACCAGCCTGGACTTCACATCCTATGACACACACACACACACACACACACACACACACACCCTTTAGATAACTCACCTTGCAGTGAAAACTATGCTGTTTTTGCACAGCCATTGCAGTCATTTTATGTACAAACTATGTTTACAAACAAAGTCATTTTAAGTTAGTTTTTATTAGTAATTAAAGGGGTAATTCACCCCAAAATTTAAATTCTGTCATTAACTACTCACTTACTCACTCTTTTATGCTGTTCCAAACCCTTAAGACCTTTGTTCATCTTCGGAACACAAATTAAGATATTTTTGATGAAATCCGCCAGTTTTCTGAGCCGCCATAGACAACAATGCAAATGTACTCTCTTGAAGACTGACCAGAAGATAAGAAATTGTTTAATAAAGTCATTATTTTTCCTTTATTCCTACACAAATTAAATTTTCATAGCTTCATTAAATTAAGGTTGAGCCACTGATGTCAAATGGGCAAGTTTATGTCCTTACTACCTTTCTGGGCTCTGAATGTGTCAGTTGCATTGCTGTCTGTTCAGGGTCAAATTTTCTCAGATTTCATAAAAAAATATCTTAATTTGTGTTTTGAAGACGAACAAAGATCGTATGTGTTTGGAATAACACGAGGGTGAGTAATTATTGACAGAATTTTCGTTTTTAGGTTAACTATGCCTTTAATTCTATTTAAAGTGATAGTAAAGACTTGGCTAAACGTTACATAACTTTTTTTATTTCAAATTAATACTGCTCTTTTGGACTGTCTATTCATCAAAGAATCCTGCAAAAAAATATATATAAAAAAGTTATATATATATATATACATGGTTGTCACAAGAAATATTGACCTCACAACCTTTATCAACATTGATAATTGTTAGAAAGCACCAAATCAGAATATTAGAGTATATACATAAATAAAGAATAAATGTTGTTCTTTTAAATGTTTTAAAAGATATCCCAACATATAAAACTGTAGTTACATATAAACATCATATTAGATTTCTTATCTTCATCATTTGATCATCACTTGTATAATTATTATCAAAAGAAAAAAATATATTATGGAACATTTCATGCATTTGGGGTAGGAGGCATGTTTTACTTTGTAAAATTCATTTTAAATACTCAGATGCTTCGTGAATTTGCTTCTCTGGCTTTTCCAGTCAGCTAAACCAGCCAAAAATAAAACATCTATCCAACTTCACAACAATTGCCATCACTGATTTACAACTTATTGAATCATCTTAGTTTCACTGGGACTATAATGCCCCAGGATCAGTCAAAGCCTTGACAAAAAGCTCCTATTTTTTCCCCACCTCCTCATTTCTGTGTTCTACAACTCACCATTGCAGTGTTTCTCAGCAGGCATTTTTCCTCTGTAAATAAAATCTATTATTTAAGTTGTGGAGCTTTGTTCACAAAGTGTGAGTTATGAGTATCATAAGTCTGGGTGTCATAAACGATAGCTTGTTGGATGACAGAATATGTTTATATGTGTTTCTTGTTGCCTAGAAACTGGTGTTTGCTGTAATTCAAAGCAATCTTTTGAAGCAGCTCGCAACAGAATCATTATCTGAAGTGGATAATCTCTCATGCATGCATGCACATAAAAAAAAAAAAAAGCATTCACCTTGACATGCTTCATCTGATCAGGGATGTTGCTGAGAATGCAGATTGTGCTATGATTACAAGATTATGTGTAGATTCTATCCTATTTCCTGTATTGATGTCGTAAAATGTCTTTGTTGTTCTCATTCAGCGAATGGCACAATGACAATGCAGCAACATCAGGATCTCCGGCACAAAATGTTGGGATGATAACGGCTAATCGGTAAAGCTGTTATCTCGAAATCAAATCAGTGACATTGATGGAGCCCTAAATACATCTATCACACCTTCATTCTGTCTGTTCAGGTCCTGTGGTTTATATTTTTCTGTGAATGTCACCGTCCCCCTGAAGTCTCCTCCCCAAGTCAATAACTTTTGCTAGTGTGTGGCCAGTTGCCCTCCCACCTGGTCTGGTTTGTGTTATACTCATGCTGAATCTTCTGTCCTGAGGGATAGAGCTTGTGAAAATCCAATATTGCAGTTATTGTTGTGTGGGCTCAGCATGATTGAATGGACTAGTGGAGAACGGGTCACTTCACGCGACAGAATGAGGCTGGAAAGACAGATGGAGAGGTGCAGAGGGAAATAGTGAGGCAGATAAAGTTTGGTGTGGATCTGTGTTGACTGAATTCACAGATTAGTACAGAGCCCAATAAAGGACATGTTTAGGAGTTCAGTCTGCAGTAAAATGCACCAAATGTTTCAGTGTACCACTAAATGCTGTTTTATAACAAAGTTCGGGAAGAACAGTCGCAGTTCATTAACCTGATTAACACAAGTGGAGACCAATCAGTAATCAACCCATGACAAGGTATAAATAACAGCAGAACCTACCTCTGTTCATTGACAGTTTTCAGCATCCCTCCTCCACCCCATTTCTTCTCACTTATAGATCCATCTACTCTTACCACAACCTGGGGGAGTACTCTGGGTTCGGGCCACATCCCGAGCTCGGAGCCCTCCACCCGGACAGCACGGCAAATACGCATAAACTTACGGTATTAATATACGTAAGATGTGAACTCGTGAACGGACCTTTAACATCTTCAGACAATGATGTAGGCATTTGGAATGTGCAGGATGAGAGTTTTACATTTTTTGTTAGACAGTTAGTTATTGATTTGTGCCACGTGTCTTAGAATGTAAATGAGCATCAGTAGAAGTTGTTTAATTAGAATATAGAGCCAAGTGTTTTAGAATGCATATGCATTTCAGTAAGTCAGTTAAACAGTTAGTTGGTCGTGCCAATTGAATATGAGTGTCTTGTAAATTAGTGTTGGTATCAGTTAGTGGATTAGATAAAGTAGAATGCAAATTAATTTTATTAAAGATTATGTTATAGATAAATAAATGTTATAGAATATAAATGAATTTCATTATAAGTTAGTTGGTAAACAGTTAGTTGTGACAGGTTTCTTTAAATGTGAATGCATGTTAGTATCAGTTAACTAAATAATTATGCTAAATGTCTTTGAATGTTGATGAATTTTAGCAATAGTTATTTAGACTGTAAATAACTGTTAATATCAGTTAATTAATTATTCTAAATGTTGAAGAATTAATTCAGCATGAGTTAGACTGTAAGTATGTGTTAGTATCAGTTAGTAAATTGAATAACTACTGTTTAATTCAAATTTCAATTATTTTCAGGCTCAGTTGGTCTTAATTGTCTTTTACGTTTACTTTACTTTTTAGAGCTGAAGATCTTTGCCCAAACTTAATATATATCATCTTATGAGGGCTCGGACCAGGCTCGGGCTTGCGCTCCGGTTTGCGAGGTAAACGAGCAGTCATGTAATGTGTTTCGATTTGCACGAGAAAGATGCGAAAATGGATGCTGAGTAGGTGTAACGGAGGCTTGCCTCTGGTGATTACGCATTTAGGTTGCACCAGCAACTAAAGCAAAGTCTGAGGTGTGGGAAAGTTTTGACCGTGTTTATAATGAGAATAATGAGTGAATAATGACGCACCATCAGTGAGCACAGGAACGTGCTGAAGACATCTATGACAATGTTAATGTATTTGGTCTTGGTGGAACAGATCTGCTACAATGCTGCTAAATTTGCTGCTGCTTTTGGTTATTGCTGTAGTTGTAGATTATTGCTGTTGCAAGTAGGTAAAGGAACTTGCTACTGCCAATGTATATGGCGATACGGTGCCATATTTAAGAAATACTACTGCTGCACAAATAACATAAAATAATTCGTAGAAGATCTTTACAGGTGGAGCTAGGGAAGGTGGAGGGTTTTGGAGATCTCTGAAAGTGCGCTGCAGGAATCTCGAGTAAATACTAGCCAACCATTTAAATACAAGGCAGTAAGCTCATTAACCAATCAGGTTGTGCCAAGTTGTTTAACTCTCTGAATATCATCAGTTAGGTTGACACGCCCCGTTATCCAGTGCCACTAAGTAGTCATTATGTTAAATTTCTTAAAATGTCAATGAACTTCAGATTTTGTTATTCTAAGCATGAGTGTTAGTATCAGTTAATAATTATGGAAACACTTTAGCATAGGGACCAATTCTCACTTTTAACTATTAGCATGCCTATTATATTATTGACTGTTTCTATAAAACACATATTCTGCATGACCATATTTTAGCCTCCTAACCCTGCAATGCCTAAACCTAACAACTACCTTACTAAATACTAATATGCAGTAAATAGGAGATTATTGAGGATCATGTAATATATAGTTTGTTAATGAGACGTGGACCCTAAAGTGAGAACAGTATTAATGACAAACTAATTAATAAACTAGCTAGTAAGACAGTCATTTAGATGTACCAAGTGTCTTAAAATAAGCATTGATATCCAGTAATTTAGTTAAACAGATAATTAGAATTAGAATTATATTTTTAAAAGTTAAGTAAAAAATTAGATAGTTACATTGGTTGTGCCACGTGTATTGAATATAAATGAATTTCAAGTTACTCAGTGCTAGTTACAGTTGTTAAAAAGTTTTCTTTTAATGTATAAAAGTGTAAGTATCTGTTTGATTGTTAGCCAACTAACTGATACTGGGGCTTGTTTACATTCTAAGGCTATGTTAACACTAGTGTGTTTTCATTTTAAAACACATAACTTTTACTACGGTTACTCCTGTTGTTTACATTAGTCTGGTGTTTTCGACCCTGAGGTTGAGTTTCAGGCCACGTCCACACGTACATGGGTATTTTTTGAAACAGAGTTTTTACTTATTCCCTTTTAAAAAAAAAAAATCTCCAAATCTCTATCAACATGAAAATGCAAACACATGCTAGGATGCACTGTCAAGAGCATGCCAAACCAACAGGTGGCTATATAATCTCAACCGTAAAGCCATGTTGGCCAATCAGAAGCCTAAAAAGTTTCCAGTAGGTGGAGAAAACAGTGTAGCCTCCGACGTCACAAGCCAAAAAAATTCAAATTTTGCTGTCTACACGATAACAAGTTTAAGTTTAAACATAAGTTTTTTTTCTAAATCTTCACCCTGACAGGCGTTTTCAAAAACGTTCCATTTCATTGACCTGGTGCTGCGTCTGCATGTGGACGAATAGCCAAACCGCGTAGAAAAAGTGGTTTTAAAAATGTGGACAGGGCCTCGACTGAGACTTTTTTTAAATGATGGTGTGGATGCCCAGATTTGCTCTGCATATCCTTGATGGCCATGTAAACAATAACACCCCACTCGATGTACCTGCATGAATGGTCATGTGACATGCATTTTTTTATTTTTTTGGATGTGTAGTGTTGACGAAGATCGTTTCTGAAATTCAGTGAAAATGCCAGTGTAGACGAGGATCATATCATTGTAAAACCCCATTTTAAATCGAAAATGCACTTGATTATACAAGGCCTAAGACACTCAGAACAACTAAATAACTAACTGTTTAAAATTAACCTACTTATACTGACATTCGTGCACATTTATTCAAAACTACCTACTCCACTAAACTAACTCATGACTGGATGAAAGTACTGACTCTTGTTTACATTTGTACTGTATGATGAAGCACTGACGCTGGACTACAAATGGCCGCTTGACCATGCAGTATTGGGCATCACACATCATCCTGATCTCTCCATCATCTGGTTGCAATTGGAGATGTAGCTCCGTCCACCACCTCTGGTGAAGTGCACTGTACGTTGCCTCCAGCATCGCTCTGTTGTCTCCCCTCTGTGATTGCTGAACCAGACCCAATCAGGTAGAACAAACCGAATGAGCTCTGCTCCTGTCAACTCTGCTTTCTAATTTCCAGCAAACTCTCAATGTTTAAACACCTCACATGCATCACAGCAAACCACCAAGGCTTAGACCTTTCACAGGACTTGTTAAAGGCTGCAGCAGAAACAGACTGTCCCCACAGTGCCCTCTGTTTTTCACCTTCTCTCTGTCTCTTTATCTCTCTCTCGCCTGCAGCAGGCTGTGCGCAGACCATTAGGTTTGAGGTTACTAATGTTCCTCTAGCCTGTTCTGCTTTCCATTATGACCCCAGGCACTGTGACCTGTTTCTCTCTGTTCTGTGTCCCGTGTTCTATCAGTGTAATTTCCCCCTGATCGAAACTCCTCATGTGCCTCTCTCTCGTCCACTACCCATACAAATATAGTAATGCACATTTCTGGACAAGATAGGACCATTTTTTAATGCATGGAGGACTGAAATGGACCTTTATTTTCCTTTCAACAAAATGCACTAGTGAGTATATATATATATATTAATAATATAAATATTATTATTATTATTATTATTTTCCAAATAATTGTCATTCTATGTAGTATTATATATATTTAATATATAATAATGTGAGTTTGCATTTATTTTTATTTCACTGTTAAGTAACATTTTAGTTTAATTTGTTAAAGTTTAATTATAAGTAATTATTTTGTTTTGACATATTTACAGACTTTTTTATATTACTAAATGAAAACATAATATTCTTCATTATGTGGGTTCCTTTATTCAGTTTTAGTTTGTTTTAGTTATTTGTTTCCAGTTAATAATTTTCATGCTTCGGTCTAAACATATTCCTTATTTCAAAAAGTAATAAATATTCTATATTATTTCAGCTTTATTTCAATTAACAAAAATGTTTTTAATAGCTTTAGTTAATTTTAGTTTTAGGTTAAGTTATGATAATAATCATGCTACTATGACTACTATGGATTTTTTTTCCCTTATTGAAATCATTTTAATTACTAATTATATTGTCAGCATAACCATTTGAGTGAAAAGTTAAATAAAATAAAAAATTAATATGAAATTGGTTTGTCCTCTTTTTGTTTTTTGACAGTGGCAATGGAGCTCCATGAACTCCACAAGTTTGCAATACCAGATGATCATGTTCAACAGCAAGATTTGAAAATGTACAAAAATTATCAGCGCTTTTCTTTCATAAATTAATTTCAAAATAGTTCAAACGCCTAGTAAAACTTTAAATTAAAAAATTTACATTTTAAAAAGTCAATTTGATTTTCAGATTTGAACCCCACAGTACAATTTTCTCTCCAAAGGTCTCCTCTCCGTGGCTTCCCTGAAATGAAAGTGTGGTTTATCTCTGGTTCTGTGCAGCAGAGGAAGCCCTGTGGATCGATCAGTGGCCTTCCATCAGGTGGCTGCTAATGAATGAGATGAGAGTGGGAGGGTGAGTCTAGTGAAGTATTGCTCTCCTCAGCAGAGTTCTTGTCTCCGGGTCTGACAGCATCCTCCCCCCGGCCGCTTCACCACTATCTGTCCAGTCACTATCAATTACCGAGCTCTAAAACATCCCGCACCCTGTACACCTTCCACGGCAAGTGTGGATGCACATGTCGGGGCCTTGACCTGCTGTGTGTGTGTGTGTGCTGCATGTCAGGAAATGAGAGGTAATGCTATAGAGGCAGGTGGCCACCGAAGCATCTCGCTATCCATTTTGTGTAATTGTGGTCATCACCTTGTCAAATGTGTGTGTGTGCTCTTGTCCTCCTACAAAGGTCACAACAAAGTTTTTGGAGCTATGGAACAATGGTCAACCCATGCAGGTACACTAGGACTGAATCCAGCCTGCAATGTTTCTTGTATTCCTAAACTTTTTCCACCATATTTGCTGATAAAAATAAGGAAGTACAACAATTAAATACAAGTCTAATTCCTGATGAAAAATAAACGTTTAATCCAGTTTATTGGTTTGCTGGTTTTAGCTGGTTTAGTTGGCATTCCAGCCTGGTGCTGAGCTAGTTTAGCAGGTTAGCAAGCTAGGTTCCCAATTCACATGTGCCAAAAATACTTTTAAAACAGGCTGGGAAACCAACTAAGCAATCCAACTTAGGTTGAGGACAGAAAAACAAACTGCCCTTTTACTCACCTGCAATTCAAACTACCCAAAGACCAAAACAAATGATACAAAACGCCTCATACTTGAAGGAATTACATCATTTTGCAGTCTCACAAACAAACTTGTCTCAATTATAAGATTAAATCCGTTCCTTCAAACACGCTCTCACATCGTTGAATGCGTTTCTGTATAATCATGCGTGATTCTTGGCATGAAGAACCGAGCTGAGGAGCTCTGATTGCCGAAGTCACAGTCTCAGAGTGACTGATGAACAAGGCTGAAATTTCATGTTTCCTCTCCAGAGCCCTTAAGCAGATGTCACATTCTGGCAATTTTCCCTTCAGTATTAATGGAAAGGCTCAGCTGGCCAGAAAGAAATGGTTATGAGTCAGCTGCCGAGAGGTAGAGGACGGTAACATGCTTTTGGAAAGTTTGCGATATTCTCCTCGAGCTCTGAAGGTGAGTAATGACAAATCTAATCAATTGATCATTATCCCTTTATATGAGCTGAGAGGATCCATTCTATCATTCTGTTATGCGTATCTCCTTTGGACATGAGGAAGACCAAATGGAACTCCATTATCAGAATGTGTGTTTAAAACACCTTCTTTTCAGAAACCGTGTGCCATGCACAATGAATAGGAAGGTTTTTTTGTCTCTTTGATTTAGTTCCTCCGGCTTGGAGCCGAGAATATATTCTTTTCATGCTTGCATGTCTTATTTTGCTTGAAGAACTAGCAAGAAAGGCATCTAAGCCGTAAATTATTTTAAAGAATGGGCTCTAATGACCTAACAAACTTTAATGTAGCCTATATTATTGAGTCGCCCCATTAAGTATAGCCAGTATTTCCTACCCATGCATTCATCATGCTGCGGACAACCTGGCTGTTGATTTATACTGCCATTTATTCCACATGAAATGAGCAGAGATTACATATTCTATTCAAAATCATATAATGGGCTAACTGCATGTGTGTCTGTAAGAGTGCTTTTTCATGTTCTAAAAGTTTACCCTGGCTCTTTTTACAATTTACATCCAACCGTTTAGCAGGAAGTTCACACTCTGCAACAAATGTTGGTGGTCTGGGAGCGGAATGTTTTTTTCTTTTTTTTTTTTTTTTATCTGTTATTAACAGGTATCACTGGGACAATAAATGTCGGAACTCAGTGTCTTTCTCTTTCAACTCGTACACAACTCATTGTCATGGGAGTCACTGCAAGTATAAGCCGATTACCTGCAGCTAAATGGATTTCTGGTTGGTGAAAATGCTTGTTTTGCTAACTCAAGTCACAAACTCACAACCAATATTTTCACAAATGGCCTTTTGGCCACACGTTTCAAATTTTGCAGCTGCAGCCATGCCACACAAGGCTCACTTCATTCCACAATCAGAGAGAATCTCTGGCAAGCCAGAACTCTCCAATCACTTCTCTGGTTCAGAGACGGATATAGAGCTTTGATTGAAGAGCTCTGGTAATCAGAATGCTTTGACATTCTTTCCCCTCATCAGGGCTGGAGGTTTGGGTGTCTTGTGTTGGGCCTGCAGAGCTGACAGCAGACCCCCCCTCACAGTCTCACACACTCTTCGTAGGCATCGAGTAGGAGAGGACCCTCTGATTACAGCTCCGCAACCTCTTCAGCCTCATGAATCAGACGTGACAACTAATGATGACAGACAGGTGGCTCTATCATTTCTTTTTAACCAAAATGATTTAGTCTCTTTAGCCATATAATATATTTTAGAACCAATGAGATTTAAGTCACTTTACAAAGTACTTTTCATGCTTAAAACACTTGACACGTGTGTGTGCAAATGCACAATGCTGTTCATAATTTTATGGTCAGTAAGGGTCATGATACTAATACGTTTCTTGGGCACCAAATGTGCATATTAGAATAATTTCTGAAGGATCATGTGACAATGAAGATTGGAGTTATGGATGCTAAATATTCAGCTTTGCCATCACATGAATAAAATGTAAAATATATTAGAATATATTTTAATCAATATTTTTATGATAATAATTGCCTCTGTGAGCATAAGAGTATTCTTTCAAAATCCTACGACATCATACAGACCCCAAACTTTTGAACTGCAGTGTATGTGGACATGGTTACTTACAGTTGTTATGAAAAAAAAAAAAATTATTTGATTCAGATTAAGTTGTTGACCGTATAGAAGTGTGACGTGAACTTGCAAAATAATGATTAAAATACCCAACAGTCCTAATTAGTTTGTACACAGTCTGAGATAGCAAACTATCTCCCAGTTTTCCTCCGGCTCCAAAACAGCCAGCCAATCAAAGAACAGAAGTGAAGTGCTGAATTTAAGATTGTAGTGTAGGTTAGGGAAATTAAATACGACAGCGGACATGGAGACACGAGATGCCAATCGCTCTGTTTTGAAGAATATTCCTGGCATTTGCCAAATGAAGCCCGAACAGGAAGAGTGTTTGTTTCACTTTTTGAATGGAGGTGATGTTGTGGCCCTATTCCCGAGTCCCGACAGGTTTCGGAAAAAGTTTAACTTATCGACTTTTACCGATCGTCAGCAAGAAACTGGAGAGGCCAAAGTCAGGCAAGGCGATAATTGTGATTGTGAACTGCCATGTTCACTCCGGTATTTCGCCAATGGTTTGTTTTCACAGCATTCCTGTGTTTACAGTGGAAGTTCGAAGTGGCAGAGCCCGCGAATAACACACGACATAACCAAACGTTATGTGATTGGCTTACGGGTAACCAATGATTTTAAACTTCAGACACGCCCCCACCCCCCACCCCACGAGAAAGTAAACGCTTGTCAATTGTGGCCATCCAGACTATCTACGAAGCAAAGCAAAGTAGCAGAGTTTGGTATTACCAGGCTAGTAATTAGTAATATTTCTAAATAAAACAGAATATCCAACCAGAAAATAATGCACATCATGGTTTGATTTTAGCAATTGGGAATTGATTGGATTGTGAAAAATGGCTGTTATATATATCAGAATGTAGTCAAATGCATGTTTGCTAAAGCAATGCCTACATTCGGTCATCATTATTCAGTTGGCAGATTTCTTTCTTTTTTTTTTTTTTAAATAAAGTCAGTTTCTTTGGAAATTTACATTTCTTTGCAGTTGAATTCTAAAGAATAAGACCAGGAAAATGCATTAAGTACATAAGTCAATTTAGATTTTGGTAACATCCATTGATTCATCTTATTATGATCAGTATGCTTTTTTCTTCAAGACTGTGCTTCTAAAGCTTAATCCCAATCACCAATCCTGTAAGTTGTATTGACTCTTAGAGCTATTTTAATGTAGAAAAGATATCCAACTTGATTTGTTATAAAAGCGTTTCAAATGTCTTCAGAACAGCTGCTTGAAAAGATGTTCCTCAACTTTTAATTAGTTATTTAAAACTGTACGTTGTTGCCCTAAATGACTGAACACAACACGTATCTATGGAATCACAATACTAGCAGCCTTTCGGTATAAACAACCTCTCAATTCCTAATGTGTCGTTTGAACAGATGTAGCTGGACGTTGTGCTGTCTGGCCCCTGCTGTCATGGTGATCCCACGCTCTTGTGTGAGGATGGCATTAATCTCAGTGCCGTGAATGAGGATCACAAAGGCCTGAAATTAGCGGCACGCCTCCAGCCGCACTCAATGTCACATTTAACGGAAACACACACATACACGCGCATAAACACTTTGCCAGGAGTCATTAATTTTAGAGCTGAGCCTGGAAATCCAGCTATGGCCTTTTCATACCCGACTAATTGCCTCTAATTGTGCTCTTAGCAGGTGTTGCGCTGAAGTGGCGAGTTCTGTCTCTCATCCCAAAACCAGGCTGGCCCTTCACCCTCACAGAGAAACAGAGGTGATCTCACTGCATTCAAAAACAACAAGACAGATTGCAATCCATCATAACTTATAGAGAGGATATATATTTAGTGTCCTTGAATGTATTTCTGTGATAGTTTTGACTATTCTTGCAATGGAATACTAACAGGTTGTTCACTGTGTACTGCAAAGTAGCTTGTGAACTGCCTATAAACATGCAGCTGTATTTGGTATTATAGCATCAAACGTCTTTTGTTCTATTCCAGATGAAAGTCGTCTGGAATAGAACAACAGATGTTTGATGTTATCTAATAGTCCGATGTTTATGCAACTTCAATGAGTGTAGACAGCAGCAATCATCATAATGCAAATATGCATGAAAATTCAATCCAAACCTGTTTCACACAAGTTAACAGTCCTGACAGTCTCCACGAATCTTTATGGGCACTGTGCCACAGTAAGAAACCATGAGCTTTTGCAAAACATATTGCCACATGACCATTATGCTGGAAAACGTGTTAGTATTTATTAATATTTTTTATATTATATATATATTGTCAGTGCTCAGTCTCATGAAGCTTTCCCTCTTTGGACATTTCAAAATTTTCTGTATCATTAAAACATTGGAGGCAGAGGAAGTTATATTATTGCCAACTTGACCTTTAAATGGTAATTGCCTTTTCCTTACCAAAGGATAAAAACCCTGAAATGTTCAAACGAAAATAGGACCTTCTTTACAAGCTACAATAAACCAAACAATAAAAAATATGTTTCTCCATGAAATGCTAGCTATCTCACTCAGGAAGAGATCTTAAATTGCTTTTAAGGGAAAAAAGGGCCACAGTATGTATGGTACTGATTTAACTTTCCCCACGTTAATGTTCCCTGTATAAAAAAAGGGTTGCATTTTGAATGAGAACAGTTTTATACAAATCAAACGAGTATGTTGGTCACTTTAGAAATCACACGGTCATGTGATATGTATTCCATGTTGTAAGAAAACTTTAAAAAGGGAAGGCTTTAAAAGAGTAAAACACTCTTTGGAAACAGAGTCAAAGTTTTATCCTGAAGTTTATGGGAAACTCGGGCTGCAGAATGAAAGCGTTCCACTGCAGCTGTCATGAAAGATAGACTTTAAAGGGCACTTTTCAGACTATTGTCACATCAAAGCACTGCGGCTCTCTTTGGGGTATTGTGCTACTTTAATGATTTTTTTTTTCTTTTTTGAGTTGGCAGGAAGCTATCAAATATAGAAACCACCTAATCTGGAAACAGTGTAGTGAATGGAACTGGAAAGTTGCTTGGAGAAGACCAACGACTTGAACACATGACAACAGAATAATTGAGAAAATAGCTCAAAAAAAGTATGAGAAATTGATTGAGTATAATAATAAACTGAAGATGATGTAATTAGGCCTATTTAAAATGAGTGCACAGTTCCTTGAGATGTGTGTAGTTTATACACAACTAACGCACATAATATTGGCCCCAGAAAGTATTTGGACACTCAAAGTAATAGCTCATCCTCAGACCATCCAAGATTTTGATGTAGATGAAATTGTTTCTTCATCGGAAAAGTTTTTGGGGAATTTAGCATAACATAATTTGCACACCAGTGGTTCCTCTGCAGTGAATGGGTGCTGAATGAGTGTTCAAATAGCTAATAAAAACATCACAATAATCCACAAGCAATCCACACAACTCCAGTCCATCAGTTAACATCTTATGAAATGAAAAGCTGCTTGTTTGTGAGTTACAAATGCATAGTTATTGCATTTTTAATTAAAAACGGTACAAGTTCATAATCTATAATAACACTTTCCCCAGTGAAATGCCATCCCGTTGTCCTCTCACATCTTAATCCACCAACATATTTGTTATGAACTGTTTTCAGTTGGATCTTTATCTGTGCATATTTCTCCCCTGATTTAATTTTTTTTTTTTTTTTTTTTTTTTGGAGAAAGCAATATTATGGAGAGAGTCATATTTTAGACGAAAGCAACCGTATTAAGTTTGATGAAACAACTGTTAAAATGTTTGATGATGGATTTGTTTATTAAGCTTGTGAATGACTTACATTACATGTAAATTATTGTGATGTTTTTATTAGCTTTTTGGACTCTCATTCTGACGGCACCCATTCACTGCAGAGGGTGCATTAATGAGCCAGTGATGTAATGCTAAATTTCTCCAAATCTGTTCTGGTGAAGAATTAAACTCATACACATCTCTGATGGCTTGAGGGTGGATGAGTAAATTTTAAACACATTTGTATCCAAATCTAACTTCTGGGGCCTATAGCAGACTCAGACTTCCAGATGCTCACTACAGAAGCCGTCACAGGAGCTACAAGCTACCATTTCAATGGGGAAGGTCTACAGTTTGCTGAGGTTCTGTAGCGCAATACAGTGTTTTGAACATTGGAGTTGGAAGGAAGAAAATTGACCACTAGAGTCCAGCGCGGACAGAAAAGGTCAAGAGCTCCCCTCCTCTCATCTCATCCTCCTGGTGGAGGTGCTGTTCCCATAATTACAGTGTAAGCAGTGCCTTCTAAGTGCGCCTAAAGCAAACATCATCAGGCTGACGGCAGTAATTTTATATCATTACTGAATATGACTGGGTAGGGACATTAGCAATGGAACATTAAACTGCCTCATGCCGCTTCCAAATGGTTTGTAAAACAACGTACGATTCCCTTTTCATGATTTATGCAACTTTCAGGAGACCGGCACAGAAACGGGGATGGAAAGAATGGGATTCGGTATGTGCTGATGAAGAGGAATTCAAGAATGATGATGATGACATTGATGATGAATCATGATGAGTCATTGTAAAAAGTCAGAGACTAGTGCAATGTGGTGCTGGTGATAATAACAACAGCTGTGGTCATGAAACGATTCAAACATCTGCTCCCCATTCAGTACTTTGTTTACACTCATAATGAGGTAACAGCTTGTTTAGCATGTTTTATTATTACTGAACTAATCAATGCAGGGGACTGCAGAGTGTGTCCCGGGTCAGGTTCACTCACTGTGGCTTACTTGGTCAGCCTGAAAAGTTTCGAAAGCTTAGTCACTTCATCAAGCCAAGCTTAAAGTTTGAAGAGCTGCTGGGCTGCTACACTGTATCCATATATTATTAATCAAAACAAATGATCTGACTTTTCACACTTGCTCATTTGCTGTGTTTTTGGTGCACGGGTTGATTCCATATTAGTAAAAAATTTGAACATTTTTTTTTGGACAACTGTTCCTTTAAGAAAGCATTGCTAACTATTACCTAGTGTACCTTATAAGCAGTTAACTATGAAGCAAGTTTAAGGAGAGAGATACAATGGGAGGTAAGAATGAAATTTAGCAGTGTATTTATGAAACTTGCTCTCAGATATTCAGAGCAGCGACGGATAAAACGTCACTGAATGCCGAAGTGAAAAATCCCATTTCTCAGACACGCGGTGTGAGATTGAACATGAAGGGGATCATTTCTCTGCCGTGGCTAATGTCTCTTCTTCTGAGAGTCCTCTTTTTGCTAAATTAATTTCACTTCCTTTAAGTGCATGTTTACTTTAAACAGCACCGAAGTCCCCTGACAAATGCATTTCTTTCCCATCCCCTGAATGTTCAGATGCTCTCCAGGTGCATGTAGAATTCAAGTATGCCCAAAAGACATTTTCTAGCCTTTATACAAATTGCAGGTTGCTACATCATTGAAATCTGTGCCCACCCGTGTACAACTGAAGTATGATGGCTGGAGAGTGTGTTTACTGTGCTTCTATCAGGGACTGTAAAACTGTCCTAGTGAAGAAAATCCAAACATCAAATCCCTTTCCGTCATTTGAAAACAAGCAGGTAGTGTTATGGACTAAACTGAATAAGTAGCACATTCTATTTGTTTACTATTGTCTTTTTACAGACGCTTCACAGCAGAATTGAATTTTGTTTCCATTATTAAATCACTATTTCCTTAAAACAATCTGTATTGTATAAAACGCTGTATAAATAGTGTGATTTGACTATTTTTTTACAATGTCACCAGAGTTGCCCACAGGACAATGATCATATCCAGGCCTCGAATTGAGGGGGGATTGCGGTGGGATGGCATCCCCAGCAAAATGGTTCAAGTGCAACTTTTGAAGTTGAAAAGGTATAATTTGTCATTGATTGTAATTTAAAGACATTCCCTGACATTATGTTATTGTGCTGTATGTGTGACTGTGAGGGATTGAGAGACGATAGTCTGCCTGGTTAAGCCTGTATATACTTTTGTGAGTCAAAGATGGTTGATTGCTTGTATTTGTGTTTATTTATATATATATATATTTTTTGCATCTTTTTCCGGCAGAAAACAGGAGTCCCTCCTGGAAAATGAATTACATGAAATAATGAAGTCACTGAATTAGATCATTAGCTTGATTAACTCACCCCATATGTTGCAGTCATGGAAGAATGATGAAAAAGCAGGAAAACACATCAGCGCTTGTGAATCATAATTAAGAAATGCTAATTGTGTTTTTCATTACGGGAAAATCAATGGCTAACTCTGGAGACGTTACACTTGGTTTATTTTGTTTGGGCCTAAGATTTCATTTTAGAAGCGCAATATTATGATGCTGAACACTTAGAAAATATATGCCATTACTTTGAAGTTCAACTGTCACATAGGCTACTGTACAGTAACTATAAAAAGATCTCATTACATGTTTGACAGAAAGTTATTTTGCATACGCATTCTTTTGTCTATTTTTGATGCAAATAGTATTCATCAAATTTTCATTTATAGGTGCAAATTGAATAAAGTGTCTCCATAATATCATACACCCAGTGCCAGGGAATACCGCTTAGCTCATGTATTAAAGCTGACTACTTAGCCATGGCCTTGCTTTGAGTCAGTAATATGCTGAGATGGGAAATCTTTGGATTGTGCATTGTTTGCAGGGTCACACACCATGTAATTATATTTTGAACCTGCTGGTGAGCTCGAGACAAGAGCATACATTTGAATATACAATAGATGACTGCAGAAAGAAAAACTTTTCTATAATGGCAATAAACCATATAGACTAACATAATATGTGCTTGGTCAGTAAAAACCAAGGGCACTGCAAACATCATGGTTAGCTTGTATAGCTTCAATACGAGTGATCTAGGCTTGCATAACTCTGTTAAATGTGCTGACAAAAGCTAAGTTATCTAATTGGTATTTTTTCATATTTTTCTTAGCAAAGCTACTTCAAGATCAGTGGGTAAACATCAGTTACTATCATATCAGCTGCTTCACTCAAATACATGAACTTGTATAGGAAGGGGTCTTAACCCCTTATACACTGAAAATAATTCACTTTTGAGATACCAACATACAAAGAGGTACTACTACATTATAGTACAGGAACAAGAGCTATTTTCTATTAACTAGACTAAACTGTTAGGGGCTGCATGGCTTATTGAGCAGCCCACATTACTCTGTGTTGTGTGTGAGACCCTCTCTGAGAGGTCTGTCCAGTGATGCCTCGGCCCCCGCATCCGTGTCATTCGTTGCAAGGTTAATTGCTACACCTTAGCTCATGTCCTAGTTAATGCAAATGAGATCTTTTGACATCCCGCGACGAGTTTGTGTGGTGGAACAGAATAGGCAGTGGCTCCGGAGCTTGTAAGGGAAGGTGTGTAACAAAGGCTGCTTGTCTGAGTAATCACTCTCCGTTGTTTGCCAAGGAGGTCGCAGAGGAACAGTATATTCATGAGCGGAAAGATGAGGGAGACGCATTTGTTTCCTTCCTCAAACTGAAAGGTAAAGCCCTTGTTCCATCAATGCTCAACACTGCAGTCTTTCCTCGAGTGGATGTGACATACAGTGACAAATGAAGTGGAATAAAATAGGTTTTCAGCTATGTGACAAGCACAGGAGACGTGTGCCACCTTAATTTAGCAGCTAATTAGATTGTTTTCAATTTTTAGGCACAAATATTGTGTAGGAGAGGCTGAGGGCAGTTCTCCATTGAATGTTAGATTCAACTCAGGGTAGATTTATTTTTTTAATGCCAGTTTCTGTATAAGCACACACCTTAAAGAGTTGAATATATATATAACCTTGCTACGTACATGTTAGGCCTACCTGTTATTTGCACGTTATTTTTTATGGTTGATTTCTTATTAATTTAAGTACTTGTTACATTATCAGCACAGCGGGAGATGTTAAAACTAATATCATGTAATATCTGTATCATGTTGATACAGAAGGGAGGCTAGTTGCCACTACGATGTTTATTTTCTCAACACTCCTCATCGTGAAAAGTGAACACTCAGTGTTGATTGGTTTATTTATTTTTTTATTTTTTAACCATTGAAGGCACGGCAGATCAGTGCTCCCCCTGCCTCCCCTTCTCTATCACTTAGTGGTTGTAATTACATCTGCAGATTCAGCACATTCGCAATACCAAAGTTGCTATTTCCAACTTCAGTAACATGTTATGGCATTACAGCCGTGAAATTAACACAAAAAGTACACATTCTGAGACATGAACTAAAATGAATTGTGAATTTTATTAGCATTAAATCGTCCTCATCTTCACCTTAAAATTTTGGTTAAGCTGTGCCTCCCCTGACAAGCGACCACTGCTCTATGCTAGTGTGATTTTTACTGTGTTGACATGTTTTACCAGTTGTGTGCATACTTGTGTACTGTTTCTGTACCGGTCTTGTTTTTCCACACAGGTGACCTTGTGCACATACACAGAGACATATGATCACACTGCTGTTTACCATATCCACTTATAGAAGCCAAGCCAAAGCACTTTTTCCCCTCCATGAGCTAAAGGTGATCTTTACTGCGGTAGGAAATGGCCAAGATCTGTCATAGCGCTGACAAATGTAGGGCAATTTTGCAGCGTTACACTTTGTTAAGGCTTGTGTCCCCACAAAAAGTCACCTAGCAGCTGTGTTAACCAGCCTACTGGGAGGGAATCCAATACAGAGTAAAAGATCAAGGAAGTGTGCTGTTTAGCCTGGGTCATTTAACTTAGCTTTTCCTCTGCTTCAGTGACAGCATGCTGCAATATCACAATGCATTTTGCATGACATTTATACACAAGCTTTAGTTACTGCTTAATCAATTTCATTATAGTCTGTGATTTTGTAGATTGCACAGAAAACGTGCCTGACACTTTCAAAAGGAAATGTTAACACTGTGTTTTTTTTCTGAAGCTAAATCTTTTTTTTTTTTTATGCTGAGATGTTTGTTCTTATAATCCTTTCACAGAGAATGACAAAAAAATTGCATCTGACGGGATGTGAATAGTTTTGTGTGTGGTGATACTTTCATGTCATTTAATCAGACCTGGCTTGAACAGCTTATTCATACTGAAGCATGTAAGAATTATTTTGCCCTCCTATAATCACAAAATTGACATCAATGGTAGAAAACGGGATCAAGATGCTCATTCATTTGGAGAAATGCCAGAAATGTGTGATTAAATAGCAACATATAACCCTTCTACCTGAATTGAAAAGGTTCATGGGTAGTTCACATGCAAATTAAAAGATTTGCATAATGACTCCTTTATTGTAATCTTCTGAGATTGGATCTGTGGCCAATGGTAAATTAAATTCATCACATTGTGGGATGATTCTTAATAAAAGTGGGAAGAATCTGAAAGCTATGATATTTTACAGCCAGTATTTAGTATCGTCATCACACAGACTGTGTTTTTTTTACCTGTTTCAATAAAAAAAGTAAATGACCTCAATTGATAGGAATGTGTAAATTGACCACACGACACTTTTGGGCCTGATTCAATCTTCATTCATTCTTTATAAGTTTTACTTATAGTTTTACAAGTATGGTCCACACAGTCATTCCCAAACTGTATGCATTTCCAGCACAGTCTTTGGTAATTTATTAAATGATGTAAATCATATTGTAACATTGTTTTCATAATGTCACCCAAGCCCTTTCGGATCTTTTTTTTTCTCATTTGCTTCCAGGTTTTGGACAACATGCCAGATGAATTTAGAATGAGGTCTCTCAAGGATAAACACTCACAGCTTCTGTTTTCATGTGCTTTTTGTTATAAAGCTGTTATTATAAACCACAATTCTTCGCATTTCCATGGTTACAATAACATTCACAAGGCATCTTTTCAATGTCCTTGCTTTACGGAAAACATGAGAGTGAATTGTTGCATTTACAAAAGAAGATGTGTGTCTCTTTTACAGCAGGGGAGGATTACGCAAGGAATGGAGAGGAGAGAATCGGAGCAAGCAATGCATCCTCTGAGTCATGATTATACTGTATTTAGCTCAGGCCAAGCAAACAATGCAAACTGATTGTCTAATAGATAAAGACAGCAGTGTTCAAGCAGTGCACATGCAGAGTACTTTTGGGTATTGTTATTTGAGCAGATTAAATGTTTAGCAAATTATCTCACAAGGTTAAGCAATTCGTTTATTCCTCTCTCTCTACTCTCTCTATTATTTACTTTCTGCACTCACTGGATGTTTAAAGCAGAACGCCCACTTCTCAAAGAGACTCGTAAACTTTTATATTGTGTCTTCACTTAATTAAAAGCATGCTCTTTATTGACTGTCTCTGCAGAAAGTTGACTGACATCCATTTGTTCATTTTCCAGTCAAGTGTGATGGGACTTTATGGTCCAGCTGGGCACAATGGAAACTCTCACTCGAATGTGGATCATCCTTCATATCACGATGACAACAATCAATAAAGCTCAGAGAAACTGAAGATCTTTTTCCTTTCCGAGGCCAAATTTTATATAGGCCTTTTGATTTTGGCTATGGGGCTGTTTTGCCGTGATTTAATATCTTGTGTTCTCACATCCGGACCCTTGTTGTTTTATCTCCACACAGATTGAATTGGGCAGTAGTGATAGATCAAACCAGGTCATGACAAAATGATTTTCTTACTTTTCTTTCTTTAAGGGAAAACTTACTGGAATTCTTATTCAATGTTTTATTATTTCTCTATGCATTGGAATTATATTCATCTGGTCAATTTTGTATTAAAACATACTTATATAACCTTGAGCATTTCAAGAGAGGATCCAAACTGCAATAAATGGATTTACATAAATTAATAATACACAGGGCTGAAATGAATCCCAAAAATAATCCCCTTCCTTTGGCCATTGAGTTCTTTACACAGCATTTATACTCCACACTGTGCCATAATCTCTACCCGCAGTCTTTAAAACCACACTTGCTGGTGTATAAGTATTAAATGATTAGAACGTTTTTTTTTTAAATTGTATCCAGAGATTCTGTAACTTCAGGTTTGTACAGGTTGATAATAACAGAAGAGTATTTTTGGGAACAAGAAGAAGAAGAAAAAAAAAAAAACTATATGGCCTGCTGCATCATTTTGAGTCTTTTTGATTCAGAAACACATTCTGAGTTGTACTGAATGAAAAATGAAAGTTTATTCTTTGTAATAATATTATTATTACAAATAGTGGCTGTCAAATAAATAATCATAATAATAATAATAAAAATCCTTCCTAGGAAATGTCCAGACAATAGACATATTTTATTTATTTATATTCATGCGTGCTCCGTGCTGCCATTTGAACTAAGGCAGCTAGATTGATTTGTCACAACCACGTTAAAAATCGTCAAAAAGGTATTTATTATTTGAGTGTCCTAATAAAATCGACATAAATTTGTAAAATGTAATTTGAAGTTGAATAATGATAATAATAATAATAATAATAATAATAATAATAATAATAGTAATAATAATTAATTACATTTATATAGCGCTTTTCTAGGCACTCATAGCGCTTTACATAGTCAGGGGGTATCTCCTCATCCAGCACCAGTGTGCAGCATCCACCTGGATGATGCGACGGCAGCCATAGTGCGCCAGAACACCCACCACACACCAGCTTATTGGTGGAGAGGAGACAGAGTGATGAAGCCAATCAGCGGATATGGGGATTGTTAGGAGGCCATGATGGCCAGAGGCCAATGAGTGGATTTGGCCGGGATGCCGAGGTCACACCTCTACTCTTTTTGAAAGACATCCTGGGATTTTTAATGACCACAGAGTCAGGACCTCGGTTTAACGTCTCATCCAAAGGACAGTGACAGTATACCCATCACTACAATGGGGTGCTAGGACCCACACAGATCACAGGGTGAGCACCCCCTACTGGCCTCACTAGCACCTCTTCCAGACGCAACCTAGTTTTCCCAGGAGGTCTCCTATCCAGGTACTGACCAGGCTCAACCCTGCTTAGCTTCAGTGGGCAACCGGTCTTGGGCTCCAGGGTGATACGGCTGCCACCGGTCTTAAACTACTTATTGCAAATTGTGGCAATTATCTGCACATCAGTATTGTAGTAGGCCTACATTATAAAATAGTATGCAATAATAGCGTATTGAGTGTAAATTATAATTTTAATTCAAAGTATTAAATGGATCTCACCTTATTGGGACAATAAAGCCCTCCCTACACCCTAACCCTACCCAATACTTTATGTTCAACTTTTTGATCATTTCCTTAATTTTTAATGAAAATAAATTCCTTTTCGATGTGATAAAATATTTGAAAAGGGAGAAAAAAAAAGTTTGGCAAATGTTGAACTCGTACTCCGGTCGATCATGTCAAAAAGCACACTCCTTACTATCTACGCCTCTGGAACTGATGTATCAAATGTCTTTTGTAGTGTTGCCTACCCCAATCACAGATTGGTGTGCAGAGTTAGTGAAAATAGCCTCAGCCAACAAGGCGGGCTATTTTCACTTAGTGTAAATAGACACTATGTAACTGGTAAATTCTGACTAAATAAGATACATTACACCACCTACAGTGTGTGCTTACTGTGATGTTTTAAAACCAGAAGTTCAGTTCCATTATACTAGCAATCCACAAACACATTTCACAGTGACACATTTTTGGTCCTAGCATATGTGAATGAGTAAAGCGCGCATTTGTTTAGTTGCTCCCACTGACACTAACTCACCACACTCCAGTACTAAAATTCAGCTCTGCCTGTAGAAAACAGGATTATTGTGCATGCTTTCGGCCTCTTGTGATGTAACATATGAGCCTGTGCTGATAACCAGGACCTGGGACCACGGCCTGGCTCTCTAATTGAGCCACAGATAGAGGGCCCTTCCCGTTCGCAATACGAGAAACCATATCCGCCAACTCTGATTTAATCAGGTGGTGAAAAGAGAACTGGCAGGAGGTCTCTGATTAAAATATTGTTTTTTAGCACTGCCTGGGAGAGCCAGGCTCCTTATTAAAAATTGATCCTCAAGCTGTGTCGCCTTGTGTTTCTGCCTTGCTGAAGAATTCATTACCTCTGCCACGCACCATGTCGCCTGCCTGGTATTCTTCATGTCACTGCACCCCTCCGTAACCCCCACCCCCCTTTCGTTTATCAATTCTGAGATGCAAACAAACAAATATTCCAGAGGGAGGAGAGAGGAAGAGAAAGACGAGGAGGGAGGTTGAAACAAGAACACGCTGCCCCAAGGCCTTTTCAGCACTAAGTACAAGACGCTTGATCACCGGCATGAAAACCAAATGCTATTAATAATAATAAATACAAAAAATAAGAAAACCAATATTCAAATTTTCCCTACTTTAATAATTTCACCTCTTTATGCCCTATGAGTAGTTTATTAGTTCATTGCAAGTGTTGTTGTATGTTACCTATAGAGGAAATCTTCCCTATCAATAAATTGATTGATTGATAGCTTATAGGAAACAATGACAAACCCAAATGAGACAAATCTCTCCCTTGGACAACAATAAGATTGAATGGAGACATTTGTAAGTCTCCAGTTTGTCAATTTTTCTCTCTTTCGAAACATCTTTCGAAATAATGTTATACATGACTATTTGTTCAAATGGCAAAAAAATAAAAATAAAAATGAAGTCAAAAACAGTAGAAACTCCAATATTTCTCATTAGTTGCTCAAGGATAAAATTATAAGCTGTGCTATTTCATTTATTGATTTCATAGGTTGCTTATAGGTTATCCTAAAAAGACAGTCATCGCAAAGGTCTCTGTGATATTTCTTAGACAACACGTATTACATTTTTATTCCCAAAAACATCTGAGAAGAAATTGGAACATAACTGAGATTCCATTAAATCTCCTGAGCTATGAAAGAACAGCCTCTGAGCACATACATTTCCCCTGGATCCTCTCATTTTCCTGTTGTTCTTTTCTCTATTTTTCTCCATCCTTCTATCAGACTTTGTTGATTAAGAACTAATGCAAATGATGGAGCCTCAGCGTCAACTGCCACAGGAAATCAATATCCCGCAAACCCCTGCTCCTTCCCCCTCATTTCTCCGTACCGATAACTAGAGCCTCCTCAAACAAAACAATTAAAGACTCAACCTTAAACTCATTACCCACACCGCTGAACAAGAAAGCCTATTCCAGGATGACATTGAGTGCTGTTTGCTTCTCATTGTGAGCCTATTTGATATTCAGCGCTTGTCTGAGACCTGTTTAAATACTCTGATTAATTGTGTTCATGTCCACTTGTCTTTGCTCACACAGGTGTGCCTCTGTGATTGATTTTCTGAGAGCTTTGTATTTCACTTCCAATAATTTAGCCAACCAATTAGAACAACCTATAAGAGTACATGTTGGTTGAATGACTGAAAGCAAAGACCATAACTTGAGTCATTAATGAAAGGATTTGAAATAATCTTTACCTTGACTTTTTATTGCAGATACTTAAATGATAATTAACATTGAATCTAGTGTTGATGTGTATACCTCGTGTCTAATAAAGTAACAAAATGAGTGCACTAGTAAAAGACATAAAGGCTGCTGTTCCTAGAATTCCTGTATTACTTTATGACTTTATGACTTCACAGTGAAGACTGAAGCTTCCATTCATTAGAGACACATCATTGCATGATGACATTTCCTTCTTTTCACTGGCAGGCAGTATTAATTACCTTCTGGCACCTTTAGCGAATCTACATATTGGAAATAGTGACAGTGAATCCTCTGTTAACACCCATGTCTCATCTTGTCTATCAAGATTATTAAATAAAAAGACCTTTGAACCCCACCAAATGGTAAAACCTTACTTTTTTAAAGTCAATTTGCTGGTTATGCACTAGATTCATATAGCAATCTGTCTCCAAAGCTTCTCTTTTTCATTCTTTCATTCGTATGAATCATCCATATGTGATTCTGATAAATGGGGTTTGGGCAGTCTAGAATGAAGTTTTTGGTGCACTTCTGCTGCACATTTGGTGGTTGAATTACCACTTGGTCTGTTGTTCAGTATGTGTCCAAGAAGTGAGTCATTAAAAGCGGGGATAACTTATTAATGCCATAATAAGGATTTTATCATCGTGGGAATTACTCTTTCCTGTTGTTTAAATTACATCTTCATTCAGTGCTGTACAACAAAGCTCCGGAATTTGATATTTTATGAAAAAGTAGTCAAAGAGTTAACAAACTACTTTGGCTTTTTAGAGACACAAAGTCTAGGGAATTTATAGGGTAATACATTTTTCTTTGACTCAGAATATTTCCAAGCAGTGAATGGGTGTAGCCTTTTCAGTATATATATACTTATTATCTTTTTCACATTTACTTGGTTTGGAATTTATTGAAATTGTTTATATATAAAAAATGCAAAATGATTTTTTTGCTTGTATTTTGGTGTTCTGCTCTGAATTAGTGAAACTTGTTACATGTGTGCATATGAGACTTGCATCATACAGTCACTTGTGCTCAGACAGCACTTGAGCAGGTGGTAATCACAACAGTGTCCATTTAGATTACAGTGTTAAACGCTGCTCTGATAGATTACATTTCATGGCCCATTTAGCTTATGACTGGCAAGAAAAAAAAAAAAAAAAAAAAAAAAAAAAAGCTAGATTTTTGTCCCATATTTGCTGATCTTGCTTCATTTAAGCATCACAAAAATAGCATTTCACAAAACTCAAGCCAATCTATCAGTGGAAATACTGAAGAAGTGATTTCCGGATTTGGTCCACCTACAGCCCCAACTGTAAAAATGATAGCACCCAGAAATTAGGTGAGCTTTGGAATGAAGCAGAAAAAAACTAAACAAGAAGAGAAAGAAAAACAACAACAAAGCAAAGCAATCTCCTGTAGGGTAGTGTCTGTAAATTAGCAAAACTTAATGAGCCAGTGACAGCATGACGGATCTTTAGCATCTGGGCTGGGGTGACAGTGATTGATAGATGTTGGATGTCTGCGGGCTGATCTGATGGCTGATTTATGCCGTGCTCGGTGCTGATTACATAAATGCCATTAGAGCTCCCAATGGCAGCGCTGGAGTGCGGCGTCAGCCAGACGTGATGGAGGAGAGGACAGTGACCGACCTGACACAACTCTACCTCCCGCTAAGTGCCCCCAATCCACATTGACTTGAGATTATTGTATCATTTTTTAAATGATTGTTTTAGTATTTTATTATCTGTCCTCTGATTTCCATCATTTTTCATAGTCTTATATGGAAAGAAATAACAGCACTCTATGTGATAGCTTTTTATAAGACTCGGACTGATATGCAAGGCAAACAATCTTTTTCCAGTCTGGGAACTCGGATGCCTGTTTCAGGTCGTAAACCTCAGCATCCAAGCATATAGGCTGTGCAGTGGTAATGACATTTAAAGTAGAAGCTTGCATTTGTTTAAAACTGTAATGGAGCTAGTCATGTGATAGATTGCAAAATAAGGGAATTTTCATATCTTAAAAAACAAACAAACGGGAAGTAATATGAAAAAAGTAATGAAAAATAGATGAACAAAACACAGTTCTGAAGCAATGAACAACTGGGTACAAAGAAATTATCTTTTCAAACTATGGGTTTTAGACTCTTTAATCCCTCTTTATATATAGATGTATGTAATGGAAAACCCTGTAATATATTGTAAAAAAAAATAGATTATTTTAAGCCTGGACAAAAACCAAAACAACTGTCTCATAAATATACAGACCAAGCATCAACCTCCTGCTCTCCCTCGTGAAGCCCATATCTGGAAGTGACTTAAACTGTAATTCGTCAGCTGGCCACTAGAGGCTGCTGCAAAAGAGACTCCCCGTTTTTAAATGTTACCCCTAATGTTACAGCCAGAAAAAAACAAAAAAACATCCCGGTTCAAAAAATGATTTGGTTTACATAGCTAATTTTGCCCTTCATGACAACTGTGAAGGTGCTGAACTTTTTTTAAAAAATTTTTATATAACTCATCAATTTAAATTCTATTAAGCTTTAAAGTTCTGCATAATTAAGGGCACAGCCACTTTTGGCTTCCCGCCCACTTTTGGCTTCGGTAACTTATGGGTGACATCACCTTCATGCTTTTATACAGTCTATGATACAGACAGACCTGACCATAGACAGTAAAAGAAATGGACACAGCGACCCCATTGGATTCAACGGAGACAAGTGAAGTCAATTAGAACCACGCACTTCCTTGGGGTCGAGCGTACTGCACAGACTCAAACTGAGCTTGATGACGTAGATGTCATGTGAGCAACCTGTCTGACAATTGTAAGTCTTCTAATAGCTGTGTCAAGAGAAATCTGAATCGCCCACCGAATCTTGCAGAGAAGGCGAGCGTAAACAGGAGCAAATTTTGGTAAGTATTCTTCTCCCTTGACTTTATCGCTCCGCGTCCCCCCGATAGCCTCATAGACAGTAAAAGATTGCCTGCGAGCTTCTCTCCTGTCCATATGGTAATTTTTCTACTGTGGACAGAGAGTCGCTGACGCAATCGTTAGCCTATTTTTTTACAAAAACTGCTTCTACGGTACCATAACGTAAGATTCAATGTAATGGAGCCTTTTATAAAGTTCCAAATTTAGAAATAATTAATGGACAAATGAAGACTTTTAACGCCTCAGATGTAAAGTTATTCACTGTCAAAGTGACGCCAAAATGAATGGGAGTCAATGGAATGCTAACAGCAGGTGGGGGTCCGCTAGCCAATGGCGGAGCCCAGGGGTGCTTCAATAAAATATGAAACCTTGCCCCCCTGGACCTGACTCAAGCAAAACACCAAAGGGAGGTAAGCTAACAATATACAGTAATGTTCATGCAATCTTTATTTACACCAACATGCACATTTATAACTAGACAAATACACAAATGTATCATTAAAAACTGTTGCCAATGATGTGAACATGTGAATGAGGTACTTATACCACTTTTTTTTTTTTTAATGTCCATTATAGTAAATTTTCTTGCTATATTAGAGCTACTAGACTCCAGTCCAATAGGTGGTGGGAATAGACCTTTAAGTTTAGTTTCCAAACTGCCATTAGAATAAAAAAAGACAAGAAACCACAGAGGAAGAGTATACCCGTTTTTACTGCTAGTACCTGTAAATACTGCAGTTTTCCCATTTAGAGCTGAATTGGACTCTGGTAAAACAGCTAAACTTGTATTATTTAAAAAGAAGTGTCCATCATTTTGTGTGTTTAATATGCTTTGACCTGTGTGCTCATTTCACTTTATATAAAATCTTGTCACAAAAATGGTTGACCTAAGACTAATTATGAGATGATTAGGCTATTATTATTATTTTCTCAAGGGTGGAAAGTAAACTACACCAGGCCAACCAGGCCACGTCTTCACTTCTTAGAATCTGTTTTCCACAATAGCAAACCTGCATCACTAATGACTCTGCTTGCTTCATAAAATATGTATGTCTGTACAGGGAGGAAAAATGCTAATAAATTTTGGTGGCCGAATTAGATTTGGGATCGGAGGCAAAGAAGGAAGAAATGCATGAAAGAATTTAGCTGTGCAACTCATAAATAGTTTACCAACCTAGTGAAGATTCATCAAGTTGCATAAGAGATAAATTATATTTTCTGGCTTTGCATTCTCACCCTCACACGCCTTTCCACCAGAGGAGTGAATTGAATAAAAGATGAGGGATGGAAATTGTGTCTGCGGCA